>NC_135489.1:60790140-61090140 GCF_052094955.1 Ictidomys tridecemlineatus
TTTATTAAATTATATCTGCAGGGGGCTGGAGATGTGGCTCAAGCGGTAGCGCGCTTGCCTAGCATGCATGCGGCCCGGGTTCGATCCTCAGCACCACATACCAACAAAGATGTTGTGTCTGCCAAGAACTAAAAAAATAAATACTAAAATTTCTCTCTCCTCTCTCTCTCTCCTCTCTCACTCTCTCCTTAAAAAAAATTATATTTGCATAACTGAGTCAATAATTTAGATGTGCTTTTAATTTAAGGTCTTATCTGTAATGATTCTTTTG
Organism: Ictidomys tridecemlineatus; assembly: GCF_052094955.1. Taxonomy (NCBI): domain Eukaryota; kingdom Metazoa; phylum Chordata; class Mammalia; order Rodentia; family Sciuridae; genus Ictidomys; species Ictidomys tridecemlineatus. The sequence continues at coordinate 60,790,412 of NC_135489.1, forward strand.
TCTTACATTATTGCTTTTTATGGCAATAATGGCCTATGGCATATTGTACCACTAACTTTTTACTTCTCATTACTCTATATCCAAACTTAATTCAAGAAAATCTAGCTAGAATTAACTTCTGGATCAGCACATTTTATTTTGAGGAGGTGAGGAATATGTCAAAAAAGAGTTTCTCCACAAGGGAGAAATAAAGGTAAGATTGACCAAGACATGACTGCAGCCCAGTTCTCAAGGTCACTTCTAAGCCTTGTTCTCTCTGTGAATCTAACTCCTAAGTATTTTTCTGTCATTTACCAAGGAAAATTCAACCTTCACTTTTTGATATGACCTTCAGTCCATGAGTAGTGAGTGATTTTGGTGAAATTCCTAATATTTTTTCTTGGTCCAGCTTTCTACAAACATTTGCTTTCTTCCTTGGGGAAGGGAAACATGAAAGATCAAGATCCATTTCCCTTTGTCTTCCTTCCTGCAGAGATTTCTGATGGCACACATTGCCCGATGGGGGAAAGCAGGGAGTAAGTAAACTCTCCCTCAATTTCATTTTGTGAATTAATAAAAGTTACTAATTCTCAGGGAAGTTTAACCAAATTATTTCATAATTTCAAAAAAATGAAAACAATACTGATGTTAATCAACAGGTGAATGAATTAAGAAACTGAGATAGCCACACAATGAAACTTAGATTTCAACACAATATTCTTTTCATTGATGAAAAGAATAAACTATTGATTCATGCAACATAGATGGAACAAAATCCAGATACTGAATGTGACCTATTCCATGATTCCACTTGTACACATTCTGAACATGGAAATACTACAGTAATTATCAGGACTTGGGACCTGGGGAGGGCGTGATGACAGAAGCAAAGCCCAGTAGAAGTTTATAGTAATGGAACCATTAAATACCATGACTTGGTTGTAGATACATTGTCCTGTGCCTTTGTTAAAATCCACATAAAATGCACAGCCAATCTATGTTATCTCTTAAATGTTCCATGTTAATTCTAAATAAAGATTCATGTGATGCAGGAATGACTAAAAAGGCATATAAAGAATAACAAATGAACCTAATCCTATCACTGATAAACCACAGAACTACACAGGTGAGGAAGAAAGGAATCAACCTAAGTAACTTAATTTTTTTTTTTGGACTGGCTAGTATAAGACCCAAGACAAAAGGTAATGAGAATAAATAATGATATTGCTGGTTCTTTTCAATATATGTAGTTGCTTTATATAAAGAGTACAGAACTTTGTCAGAAAGAGGAAAAGTGAGCATTCTATGGAACAATACAGAAACATAAAAATGGTCAGGTAAAATGTGTAAATCCTTTTACAAATAGTAGAGCAAGCATATATTTTTGGAAAACTTCAAATGATTTTATTTATTGCTCTGAATAAAATTGTCTCCAATTTTAAGAAGACATCAAAATGAGGATATACCTTTGAATTCAATGAGGATACACTTTTGAATTTGAACTTTTTTTTTTTTTGACAAGAGAATTTGACTTCTATAAGGAGTCATCCCAGATACTGCTGTCTGTTGAAGAGAGGTCGCTCTAGAGCTGTGCTACCCATAGGCCACCTGTGACCATTTAAATTTAGCTTACTTAAAAGTCAGCAAAATAAATATCTCAGTTGAGTTTTGTCATCCACATTTCAAATGCTCAATAGCCACTTGCAGCTAGAAGCCACCATGTTGAACAACGCTCTCAGGAAATTTCCATGATGGCAGAAATGCATATTGCAGTCATTAGTGAAGATTATTTTCTAGATTTACTTAATGCTATGTGTCCTATACTTATGCTAAAACCTACTGAGGTAAATATAGTATATAAATCATAAATATTGCTTTTATGAAGGAGTTGGTAGGTGAAATTAATATATACCATATAACATAAAAAATATCTTCATGTATATTTTATTCATATAAAATAAACATTTATTGCCTCTAAATTGCACATGATTGGTGTTTATACATTACTTCGTGTTTCACTTAAGAGTTATGTAATATTTGTAAAGCAGGAGGGGAGTGCTTTAAAATGCAAATAAATAAAGAACTGGGCCAAAACCAGAATATTAAAAAAAACATAAAATGTAAATAACAAACATTGAAGAGGAAAACTTTTACTCACAAATAAAACTACGACATGATGGTCAGCTAATAAACTCATTAATCTCGAGACATTTTATCTCCAAAATTTTCTTTGCAGAGTAAAAATGAGATTTTGTTTTCATATGACTTATTAGAGACAGGTGAAACAGTTCATATGTATAAAAAAATAGTCAAAACTACCAAGCTAACAGTCACATGAAAACCCTTCTGATTCTATATCTATAGTTGGTTCCATCCATCTTTGGAGTGTGTGAACTCAGTCAGTATCAAATGCACTTAATGACAATCACTGGCAGGTCTTGTGCCCATCAGAGATTCATGATAAAGAAACCTGAGGAACCAAATTTTCTTTCACCATTTCCAGTCTTATTTTCCTTGGCAAATTCTGGACTACAATTATGTAGGTCATTAGGACACAAATCATGCATTGTATCTTCAAACAGTTAGGGTAACTGTTAAAACAGAAAAGCCTGAATCTGTGTGGCTTCACATAATAGTTGATTATTTCTAATAATTCACGTCAATCATTGAGATTTAGCAATTAGACGATAACCAAAACTTGGGTTCCCTGGGAACACAACACCCTTTGGGAGCTATCTACTCTTTTGAATTTTGCATTATTATTTCTGCCATTTTTTTTAAAATTTGTTCCATAACAAGTCTATGTCTTTATAGGAGTAGCCCACCTACATGGAAGATATTTTTAAAGTTTTTGAAATTATTGTTTATTTTTCCAAGTGAACAATATATGAGTCTTCCTCAAATCAAATACAAGTTTTTATGTATATTTTGTATATTTGTCAAAATAAACCAGCTTTTTATCACAGCTTATTAAAAAAATGTATTATTTAGAATGTAATTTTTCTGGATTCTGGGCACATAGTCAATAATTACAGAATGATGAGACTATTGAGAACGTTCTGCTCATTTTCTCTATGCTTCTGCAAAAAGGAAGCAACTGTTTAGTGCTGATGTGCACAGTACAATAGAGCTTGTATGTAAATGGGCCCAAAAGACCACCTGATTGCTGAACCTATGCTTGCTACACTAATGGGTAGGAGGAAATGTGTGAAAATATTTATCTCCTTAAAGTGTCTTTTATCAGTGGTAAAACTAAGATTAAATATTGTCAATGGTTTAAAAACCTCTTTGAAAATAAAAATAAATAGTATTTAAAGTGAATTTGAATTTTTCTGAAAGCAAGAATTGGAAAGTTACAATTGCCTCAAAACTTTGTAGTTATTCATTTCTTTCAGGTGCTTCAGATTTCTTGATGAATGCAAAAGTTAACCTTTTCCAACAAAGTCCACTGTTGAGAGGAACATGTATTGCATAAAAATTTTTCCTACTATAGAAAAGTATTCTATAAGGTAAAAATGTAAATTACTCCATACATGTTTTCCCAGATATCTTTAAAACTGTGTACAGCAAACAACTCAATGAAAAGACCAAACACCACATATAATTATCTAACAGTTGGTCCAGCTGTCAAAAACCATGAGCGTCAACCTGCTATAGTCAGAAAGTGCTGACCACAGAATGTTCTAGACACCATGGTTCAAGGTATGGAATGAGAAACACATTGAATTACATGAAGCAAATATAAACCTAGATCAGCATTCATTATACGTATGTTACAGACAAAATCAGGAACACTGCACAGAGATTAATGACTCCTAATTTCTGCTTAATTCTCCCAACCAGGGGTGCTGTGAGTTCACCCTGGTTCTCAGGTTCAGTTTCTATTGTTCCTTTCACCTGGGCATGGAAGACACTGCTGGTGTGCATGGCTTCCCTGTGCTAAGGACTTCTTATAAGAAGAACCCAGGATTCTGCCCTAAGCTTTCTTTGGACAAAGAACATGTTTAGACATTACCCAGGGCAGACACTTGCAGATGGACTCCTCATCCATCCCTCAGTGACAAAGCTGGTGGTGCATATCCCCAGCTTCCTTGTCCTTCAGGTGGGACATTAAGGCATGACTGTTCTTTCAGCAAGTCCTGTGGAATGGCCCAGTTTCCTGCTAATTGTACCTGCTGAGAACTTCCTTCCATCCCCAGGCTCCCTGAGAAATCCTGCTGATGTTCTCTGGGATCACTGCCAGAATACCCCATTTGCCCTCACATGCTGCCATGTACTTGTGAGAACACTGCCCAGTAAGGGCCACTCTTTCCCTGGAAGAGCTAGCTAACGCAGCTGCCTCATGGGTCGGAGCACTTCGTCTCTGGCCAGTTCCAGTTGAGTCTTTCAAAGGGAGAATCCTTTTGTGTTCTTGACATATCTAAAGAAAACGGGCTGAATAAACTGTGGTTGGTGATGAACTTTATCAACACCCAGCACATGTGACCAGCATTATTGAGCCAGAATAACTGAGAATCAAATAGTGTTGGAGTGTGTGGAGAGGATAAAGGTGTAAATACTTTCTACTGATTGCAGCTTGGTGAGTCACAGCCCACCTCACTCCCCCACAATTCATTCTGTTTGCTGTGGTGAAACAACAACCAGTTCATTAGTGTCCCACTGCTGGCTAGACTTATCCTAACCAGGGCACTGCTGGGGCTTCTCAGAGGGCAGACTCCCACCTGCTCAGGTTTTAAATAATGAAAACAAACATTTTTTTTTCCTGTTAGCTGGAGATTTGATGGATTTTCTTCTAGTAACTACAAAGACTCATGATTTTTTCACATTTCATGGCATACAAATGTGTCTCTACAGAGATGGCAAGCTATTGGTATTATTGACCGATCTCTGTTATTTGTGCTGTTTGCTTTCAATTAAACTGTAGTTTAATAATCAGAGGCTATGATACACAAAGCAGGTTAACTCTATTTGGTCCCACATCATTTTTCTCATACTGTAATAGAGATACTTGGAGTTGTGAGTCTCATATTTTCCTCTTAACATCCTATTTTCTCCCATTTGGATGAGCTGATTTCTAATTTTTTAGTTACTTTAGAGAATGTCTGTTATCTTCCAAAGTCACATGCAAATGTCTAGTAATCATTTGTCTCCATCCCAACCAAACCAATCAGTGGTCATTAAGGTTTAATAAAAGACTTGATCAATTTCTTGTATGAGTGAATGGATGAATTAATAATGGAAGAATTATTTTTCCCTAAAGTGAGCTCTGACATAATCAAGTTGTATTAAATCAATTTCTTTGTACTCCAGGGTGTGTATTTCTTGTAGTCTACTCTTCATTTAATCTGTATAGGTGATTAAAACTTGTTAAATAAATATAAATTTTTCTATGCCATTTTAAACCATGCGGTGAACTCTTTATTGCAAAATAGTACTACAAACATAACAAAAAAATAGGATATTATTTCACATTATAGAATTCCTCTTGCTTGCTAGGCAAAGAAAAGTAATTCTGGTTTTTTTTTTTTAACCACACCTCATGAGGGATCTGTAAGTAATTTATTTATAAACACAGAAAAATATCTGGCTGGAAAGCTGTGAGGGGTATAATGTCACAGACACTTTTGAATTGAAGCCTGTGTCCATGAAAGAAATGAAGTAGAGAGACTACCAGAACTCTTTTAAAAATACAGGGCACTTTTTGAGGAAAAAGAAGTATGTTTTTGTTTGGCTTTTTTTTTTTTTTTGCTTTTAAAAACCAAGTAGTTACAGATCACTAGAAAAATATGGATCGCTGCATTTTGTGACAAAAAGATAGGTTCAGTGTTAGAAATTAAAGCTGAAGCCCTACCAAACAATCTGGGAGGTCCCTTCTGCCCCTGAGCATATCCTAGCACAGCATGGGGGCACCCTGCCAACAACTGGAAAAGTGTTCCAGATCAACACCACAAAAGATGTAATTTTAAAGGTGTTAGAAAGCTACAGAAAACAGACAGACTAGGAAAAGCACAATTTTCAACTAGTATGGTCATCCCAGGGCAAGCTAAGAGTAACTGTTCTTTCCCAGAGTTTTTGCCAGTTCTCGGCACTGGCTGAGGAGCAGATCATGGTCCAGCCAAGGTAGGGAAGAGAAAGTGGACAAAACTTTCAACACAGGAATAGAGTCATAGCTGATGGTCCCAAATAAAGTCTTCTTTTTTTTTTTTTTTTTTTTTTTTTTTGCTACTAGGGATTAAGCACTTAACCACTGAACTACATCCCAGCCTTTTAAAAGTCTTTTTGTTTGTTTGTTTGTTTTTTTGTTTTTGAGACAGAGTCTTACTAAGTTGCTTAGGGCCTTGTTAATTGGCTGAGAATGGCTTTGAACTTGACATCCTGATGCCTCAGTCTCCTGAGCTGCTGGGATTACATGCTGAGCTACCATGCCCAACTGTCTTACCATTTTGACAGGTGTCAAGAATATATTTTTTTAATATGGGTTTTCCTCAGAAGAATTTGGCAAATTCTGCACAAAAGGAAAAAGATCTGAGGCAAAACCTTCTCAAAGGCAGAGCAAGACTTCAGGATTTTAGGCAGTGATGACCTGCTATTGCAGGTGCCTGAGATGAGAGCCCTGAAGGGAGGTGTGATATGACACAAAGGATCTGTCCTTGCTTGACCTGAGGATACCTGCTGCATTTGGCAGAAGGCCCCTGGGTTGGCAGAAGGGATGTCTGTCTGGAAGTAAAGTGACAATTGTGGAAACTTGAAGGGCTTCAGACACATAACGGGTCTTCCACTGGTGACAATTATGAGATTTTTTGAAGCTGTTGAATGGTGGTCTCAAGATTTAATTTAAAAAGATGTGGATCTTCAGTCATCATTTAGAGACATCCTCCAAATGCTAGTGAATCTCAGGAACACAGGTAAACCAGAGGTGGACAGAACATCATTTTGATAAAGATCATTTACCTATGTGCAACAATTTGCATCTTCTATATCAAAGGTGAGATTTCTTCCTGTCTTTGGAATACCTTTGGTGGATTTCCCATGATGTGCACTGCAGGCTAATTTAATGCTCATTCAATAATAAATTAGGTTTATTAGTCTTCAACTTTTGTGGAGAGGTTTTCTGGCTTGTCAGACGATTTTATTTTTAAGTATTTTCCTAATGCTGGATGTAGGGAAATCAGCCCCTGCCATTTATGCCTCAATAAAGGAAAGAAAACCTCAATAGTAAAATTTATCTTTGACACTCTTTGAGAAAATACCTGGCACATTGTCAAAATGCAAGGTGGTGAAGAGGTGAGATAACATAACTGATAACCAAGAGAAAAAGCAGCATTAGAAACAGTCACAGAGGAACCAGCTATGGACTGTGATAGAGGAGAACTTTAACACAACTGATCTATAGGTTCAAGAATCAGAGAAGAAATAGAAGATTTTTATGAGTACTAGAATTTACACAAATCAAATAGATACTCTAGAAATGAAAAAATCCATTATCTGAAATTATAACAGATGACTTTAATAACAGATTCTACTGAATTATTGAAAATGAAGGCAGATTTATGGAAAATATCTAAAATGGAACATAGAGAAAATAAGGAGAGAGGGGTAAAAAACAAAATCATAAAAGACATGCAGGAAATACTCAACATTTCTAAGAGATATGTGTCTGGACTTAGAATAAGAAAGAAGAAAGACATAAAGGCAGAAACAATACTTAAAAAATTTAAAGAAATACTAGCCAAGAGAGTTCAAGAACAGATGAGCAGCTCCATGCAGAGAGTTCTAGCAAGACTTAAGTGGGATTCAAAATTATTAATACCTTAAAACTTAATACTTATTAGAAATTCTTTTGTCAAAAAATACTTAATGCATTAATATTCTTAGAAGTAGATTTTGTCAAAAATCAATGACAAAATTCATAAAAGCAGAATGAAAATAATTATTCAATACATTGATATATCTCTGTGATCACTTGATCAAATCATTTAAAATATAATTTCAAATAGAACTGCCATTCATTAACCTATTAGAAAGTCAGAAATACAGACTTCCAAAAGACATTTCTCCTAATGAGTAAGACATTTGTGAGTTTGTTTCACCCATATGGATATGGACCTAAAAGCAGGATCTAAGATGCAAAAGTGATTCTTTAGAAAGAGAAAGTAAAAATTTAAAGCAAAGATGTTGATGTTGTTAGATGAAAAAAAAAATAAATGTTATGCACAACCTAAGGTGGAGGCAGAGGCTGAATCTCCTGAGAGATTGGAGAGTTAGAGCTTTAGAGTATTTTATCTCTGATTTATTTTGCAATGCACCACTATAATTTATGCATTTTAAATTTACCCCAGAAGAATACCTCCTTAAATTATGTATGGATAAATGTGTACTTTCAAGGAAAAGAGTTCCATGTAGCTCATTTTAGATTTGGAATTATGAAAATATAAACTCTCTAAAGGCCATTGACTAAATCTTCTATACATTACCCAGTCTCAGTAGCAGAGATGTCTCACTCCTTTCCTTTCCTCAAAATTTGGCATCCACATTTAAAAATGTGGATATAAACCTGAGTTATATTCATTTTTTCAGAAAAATGAGGGGTCTGCTGTAAATAAACTACAATCACTGTATGAGACACATGTCCTCACCATGACATCCTAAAAGTCAAATTGGCAAGGTCAAAATTAGTTGGTTGACAGAAGCAGTGACAAAACTCAAAATAAGGTGCCACCTCCCCCTTGAACTTGAGAGGCTTCATCCTTCCCTGAATTCTAAGTAACTGGACATAATATACCAACTTAAGAGCCCCTGACATGACTCTGAAATGCAGAGAGCTCTCTCCCCCCACCTACCTCACCACAAAACCCATTTTCCAATTTATTCTTTTTTTTATTTATCAGAAAACATTATTTTATTTCTCATCATTGACAGCATGAAATATGCTAATTTCAATACAAAACCCATATAAAATTATTTCTCCTTTTTTAAATTTGTTTTTTACATACACAGAACCCTAAGATGTATTTTAACATATTATGTTAAAATTGCAAGCCATTCCAATTTTTATCCAATTTTTGTGCGGATACAGTGGTCATGTGTTCATATGATCATAGAAAAATCATGTGCATTTCATTCTACTGTCTTTCCTATTCCCACCCCCCTCCCTTTCATTCCCTTTTGTCCAATTCAGTGAACTTCTATACTTCCCCTCCCTTGTTATGGGTTAGCATCCACATCTCAGAGAGAACATTTGGCCTTTAGTTTTTTTGAGACTGGTTTATATCACTTAGCATGATAGCTTCAGTTCCATCAATTAGCAAGCAAATGTTCATTCTCCATGAGGCTGAGTAATATTCCATTGTGTGTGTGTGTGTGTGTGTGTGTGTGTATATATATATATACTTTCTGTTGAAGGGCACCTAAGTTGTTCCAACAATATGAATTGTTAATATTACTCTATTACACACTTAAAATGCTAAGATGTTATTTTAAAGGAATTACTATTTGATTTTCTTTTTTTGCTTTTAATTTTTTTAAATGATTTTATTTATTTATTTTGCATTATATTTCTTAACACACCATTATACAATAATTCCAATTTATTCTCTCTTTAGCAAACTTTTCAATTTCTGGATCTCCTTTAAGATATTTTCCATGTCCATGGAAATGTCCTCAAACTCTTGAATCCCCTTAAAAAAATGTTTGTGGAAGTGAGAAGCATTATTTTCCATCATAGAAATGGCAAGAGTCAGGCAGAATACAATTGAAAATCTGCCTATGTATCTTACTACTTACATGACTTTAGGCAATTACTTATTTTCTTGAGCCTCATATTCTAAATCTGCAATAAAAGTATAAGACCTCTAAACCTGTGTGTTTATGGTGGGGATTAATTAAGATAGTACTTACAAAGCTTTTCATATGTAATTTATATGGGATAAGTAAACATTTGTATTCTTGCAAGATGGATTTTTAATTATGATTTGTTATATATGACAGCAGAATGCATTACAATTCATATTACACACATAGAGCACAAGTTTTCATCATTCATTAACTTTTTATATAAATATATCTTCTTTTGTGTTTGCATTCTAAACGCTTCACTGTTCATATGCCAGTTTCTGAATTTTAGCTCACCAATTCTATTGCTGCATTCCTGGGCTCTCATGTCTTACCCTGGAATCAATGAGCTCTTTGGACTATTTAGTTGATTCAGTACCAGGTTTCAGTGGGTCTTGTAAAGACATGTCTGTTTTATAATGACTTCTGAGTTATGGGAAGGTCAATGATTCAAAACAGGACTGCCATTCAAGGATACTTATTTTACTCACAGGCTTATGAGCAAAAGGGCATGCCTCACTAGGAGCCACTAAAGAGTCCCTTAGGATTAGGTATCCATGCAAAGAAAGAGAGGGGAATTATGGCCAAGTATGAGAAGGAATAGATGAAGCAGAATAAGCTGATTTAGGAAAAATTTTAATAATGCCAGTGGGCTTTGGGGCACAAGGGCTATCACCAGTAGTCTGGTACTTGACCCTGGGGTGAAAAAGGAAATAGTAGCCCAGAGTGTGAGAACCCAGAAACGGAGGAGGTGGGTTACGGACTAAATTGTGTCCTCAAGAAGAGGAATGGAACACCTTCTGGCCATGACCTCAAAGTGGGTCAAGACAATGTTTTAGAAACTCTATCATGTGTATCAATGAGAGAGACAGGGGTCTCATGACATGATACAGGTAGCTCCTTGTGTGAAGGTAGGTTGCTGAGACATGGAACTCTGAGGATTTTGTGTAGTTGTAGCCTGGGGTCCTCTGGCTGACCCTTCACTTGGGAGGACATTGGTCCACAGTCTTATTACAATGTGCCACATAGTCATGTAATATCATTCATTTCATGGGCTAGAGAAAATAGCAGCAGTGTGAAGAAAGGATACAGGTAGATCTTTACCTCAGAGGATATATGAATTTCTCTCTGGATATTACATGGCTGGAACACTCAAAAGAAGCACAAGAGGTTAGAAGCATGATTTATAAAATTCTCAGGCAAAAGTACTTGCTCATGAGGATGGAACTATGTTGATATGATGGTGTCATTCCTAAATGTTAGGCAGCAAGCTGTTGTCTGTGTAACTCCCCAGCAACAGGATCAACAAAACTGCATTGATGAGTGGACTCTTAATCACACTGCAAGGAGCCATATATGGTGACCATTCCAAAGTAGCATGTAATTGCCTGTACGATTTAGCTTTGACACTCTAAAATAGGCCGATGAAAGTGAATGATAGCAGGGGAAATTCAAACATCTGAAACCCTTTATATTAGTCCTCCAGGGCCTACCTATTTGTGAGGTACAATAGTCAATGAAATGGTTTAATTTTCATTTTTTTCTAAATCAGAAGAAAAATGCAACTGTCATAATAATGAATATAATAATAATAATAATAATAATAAATAATCAGGCCTGAGTTATATTTGTATTTTTGCTGATGCAGTGATAAAGTATAATCTGTAATATTATTTAATGAAAAAAATGTCCACATGGCAAAATTACCTATTAAGTTAGAGAGAATAATGTATTCCCCAAAGCTGTTTGTGTGCTAGTTCAGGAATCTGTGACTCTAGTAAAAGGGACTTTGCACAGAAAGTTAAGAATCTTAAGGTAGGATAAAAATAGTGAATTATCCAGGGTGGTTCAATGTGATCGCAAGAGTCCTTATAAGACAGAAACATGTCAGAAAGAAGAGAAGTGTAGTGACTTGCTTTGAAGGTGGAAGATCTGGTCATAAGCCAAGGATAGCAGGTGGACTCTGAAAAAGGTGAGAAACAGGTCCTTCCCTGGAGCCTCCAAAAGGAAGGCAGCCTTGTGGACATCTTGATTGAACATCAGAAAACTGGCTTCAGGATTCTGAACACTAAAACTGTAATATAAAAAATTTGTTTTAAGTCACTAAGTTCATGGCAATATGGTGGAGCACTTTAGGAAATTTACACACCTCTGAAGTTATAAAGCAGTCCTCTCATCATCCTGGGTAAATCCCTTAAACAACCTGACTTGTATTTCCTCCTCTGCCTAACAAGGAGATTGAGTATGCAGGTATCACTCACAAAGTTAGATTATTTCAGTGGTTATACATGTAGAATAAACTAAATGCTCCAGTCAGAGTTAGAAGAAGGAAATCATGCATCTGTGACAACCTGGTCATAGCCTGATCAAAATGTGTTCAGAAAATAAGGTGAAAAAGAATCATACAGTCCCCTTCAAAGCCCTTACAGACTTGAAAATGACAATGTCAGATTATTGAAACCAGAAACAAACTTTGAAAAAGTTCATATTATATTGCATAATTATGTTTACCAATGCAAGTATTTAGAGTATAATTGCTATTTGTATATAGAAAATGAATTATGAGACCAGGCAGAATACTTGGCATCATACATAGACTCTGGAAGAAATTGTTTTGAAAGAGAGTGCTCTTGTTTTGGATCAAAGATCTTGAATTATTTTGAAACCATATCCTTTAAATTTTTTTTGGCATAGGAGCATTTGAAGCCCATCTGGTTTCACTTGATAAAATGAGAAGTGTTTGCTTACTAAAACATATATTTAAATATATGTTTATATTTAAATATGTACTTAAGGGACTGGAGTTGTGGCTCAGTAGTAGAGCTCTTGCCTAGCATGTGTAAGGTACTGGGTATGATTCTCAGCATTGCAATATAAATAAATAAAATAAAGATCCATTGACAACTAACTAACTAACTATATCTATCTATCTATCTATCTATATATATATTCATTCATTTTTTTTCATTTTTTTATTGGTTGTTCAAAACATTACAAAGCTTTTGACATATCATGTTTCATACATTAGAATCAAGCCATTTTTACCCCAAATACAGATTCATTGTACCCCTTTAGGGAAGAAAGATCGTTTCAGTTTCCACTGTAATCTCACTTTTTCTCAGAATCAAGATTACACTGGGTTTTTGTCTTGACAAAACCAAAGGACAAAGCACTCAGTGCATCAGGCTCTGTAATTGCCACATGAACATCCGTGATGCAGTCAGACGGCAAGCTGAGCACAATACATATTCATTCACAAGTAACTCAAACATCATCCTTTCATCAGAGAAAAAAAACAGTGGAATGTATAATTGTTCTCTTTTACTCATACTTAAGTCATACATGGAGGTAAAAAAAATAAAAGACGCAAGCTGAAAATATTTAATTTGCTTAAAAGAAAACAATCCTCAATGTCAAAACAGTTCTCAAAACTTGAAATTCAGGGCTGTGAAATCTTTAAAAATAGCATCTTAAGTATCTCCCTCTTTTTTTTTTAAAATAATCCAAGAACTACAGAAGAATGGATACAGCTGGTTTAAGTATTTGTCAAACATTTTTCTGCTAAATATATTATGCTGTAAGTAAATTTAATCCATGGAATCCTAATTAATTTGCACTTGAATTATAATCATAGACATAATACATATTTGACAGTCAAGATGACTTTCAGAGGTTGATAAAATTCTACTTTATATTATTGCACTAACAGTCAAAAGTAAATAGGCATAACAGTGATAGAAGGTATTTTGTTAAGAGCAATGACATGCTTAAGTCAAATGTCTTCATAAATTTTATAATTTTGCTTACAAATTTTCACTGATTTGGAGATTCTTTACTTAGATTTTCAGCCCTAGGACATTTATAACAGAATCAGAAAAAATAGGAGGTTAATTTTAGTATTTAGGAAAACTTGGTGGTGGGGGTGGTAGAAGGGGCTTAGGCCAGGAGATCTAGTGAGAGGAGGGAAGGGAGAAGGACAAAGAGAAGAAGGAGGAGGAAGAGAAGGCTTCACCACATTGCCTTCTTAAAGGAAAGAACTTACAAGGAGGTGAGGATGAGGAAGAAGGCAAACAGACTGCATGCCCGACAGACTGGGAAGGCATGCTTCCACAGGTTCAGAAGAACTTAAGCTACTCTGAAAGACAAGGTCTTGTAAGGCTGCCCTAGAGGAAGAAGGAAGTCTCTGCCAGCTGGCTCAGGCAGAGAATGGCAGTTGAGAATGGCCAACTTTCCGGATGAACTTCACTGGGTAGGGTGACTCCATGGACCAAAGCCTGTGGTTGAGTTCGTGCTGCTAGGAGTAGGACCTGACTTTGTTGCAGGACTTCTGAGGGCAGGGTTGGCCGGGATGCACTGGTGCAAACAGGAACAGATGAAGCGCCACCTCTGCGAAGATCAGGGCCTGGCCGGGTGGCACCGCTCCTAGGATTAGTGCCTAGTGCAGATACTGGACGTTGACGAGCAGGGGATGCACTGCTGAGAACAGGACTTGGACTGCGGCAAGGCTGCGGAGGGCCGAGTTCAGAGGCACGATTCTGAAGAACAGGACCTGACGGGTTGGCACTGCTGCGGAGATCAGGGCTGGTTCTGATCTCAGAGAAGATGTCGGCAGAGGCATCTACCACCGCGCAGTAGAAGCCCCAGGACGCAGGTAGCACCCTGTGGGCTTTGCAGCCTGGTCACGGCCAGGCAGCTTCCTACAATGGTTGTTGTCCAGGGTCTTGGTCTGGGCCTGAGGTTGCTCCTGGACGCTGGTCTTGGGTTCTTCACGTCTAAGGCTGCGCTGGTGGTCGACCAGCTTTGCTGGCACACTGTCCAGGATCTTCACACGCAATGGAAAGGAAAGCAAAGGTAGCAGAACCTGCTGGGCTGCTCTGCCCCAAACAGAGCCTCATTGCTTGGGGAAGTTGGGACCAAAGCAACAGGGTCTTGATAGATCATCCCACAGACATGGCCAGAGGCGAAGAGGGCCTCATTCTTTTGCCCTATAGGCACCTCCACCCTGATGGCGCTTTGGCTTCTTTTCTCCAGGTGACAAAACCAGAGACAAAAACGGAGGGCTTGGGGCTGGGGATGTGGCTCAAGCGGTAGCGTGCTTGCCTGGCATGCCTGCGGCCCGGGTTCGATCCTCAGCACCACATACAAACAAAGATGTTGTGTCCGCCGAAAACTAAAAAAATAATAAATATTAAAATTCTCAAAAAATAAAAATAAAAACACGAGGGCTTGGAAACAAAACTCTGTGGCGGCTAGCGCCACCACCTGGGTCCAGTCAGTTATTAAAGTGTTCTTAAATTCTGATCTTTGAGCTTGCGTGTAGTGAAGAAGGTGAGGGGAGTGGAAGTTTCAGTTTCACTCACTGCCCATGATATATTTATTGTTTAAAGTCAATCAAGTTTCATATATTGAGAAGTGCATAGATTCTGCATTACATAAAAAAGTATTTGTAGATTTCCTATATGCCTGGCACTGTGTGATTTAAGTGGCATAGTTGCAAAAAAAAAAAAAAACTCTTCAATTAATGTTTAATTCCAGCTCTGCCATTGACTGTGGATTTCAGACAACGGAGGTGTACCCTGTTAATCTTAGAAAAGAATTGGACAAAGTCCAGTGATGCTGGGATTGGGACCAATGGTAGAAAGTTGTTTCTGGCTTGGTGTATAGAATTTATTTATTTATTTATTTATTTATTTATTTATTTATGTATTAAAGAGAGAGAAAAATTTTTAATATTTATTTATTTATTTAGTTTTCGGTGGACACAACATCTTTATTTCATTTTTTTATATGGTGCTGAGGGTTGAACGCAGCGCCCTGCGCTACCACTTGAGCCACATCCCCAGCCCAAGTATATATATTTTAATGTTGAAAAATAATTGCATTGGGTTAATCAAACATACCTATATTTATGGATCTTTAAGTGTGTGCAAGAATGTATGTGAATTCTGGGTGTTCAGGACTCATAAGTAGTTCCACTACTTAGGAAATCATATTGTGTGCCCTTAAAATTTTGAAACCAAATAGGAGTCAAGTAAGACAATGACAGTCAATAGGAAAAGATTGTTCTTGTAGAGTTTAATAAACATCTGGACAAAACCTTACAAACATCAGACAGATCCGGAAATTTAAATACTGTTCCAACAAATTTTTCATACATTCTAAAGTAAGAAATTGGCAAAGCAGTTGCATTAATTTTTGTCTGTATTAATAATACATAAAAGTTTTCCTGAACTTGAAAAATTCCATCTTCAGGGACATTTGGCTTTTCCATGAACCCAAAGTACTTTCCATGGAAGCTTTGTGGGAGAGACTAGGGTTTCCAGGACCCAGAAGGTATCTTCATTGATTTTATGTCTTATCTGTTCATCACCTTAGCTGCCTACAATACAAACCTTCAGATGTTGCTTATGATACTGGAATTCCAGTTCATTCAGTCAGATGACTATGTGGGGTATGATCTCCCCCACCCCATTTTTTCCTTCACTTTTGTTATTGTTTCTTGTTTTTTTGTTTTTGTTTTTGTAGGGTGTGGTTTTTTGTTTGGCTTGGTTTTATTTATTCATTTTTTAAATTTAATTTAATCAATTTGGGGGGCAGTACTGAGATTGATCTCAGGGTCTCATGCATAATAAACACCTGCTCCACCACTATGCTATATCTTCAGCCCCATATTTTATAAACTCTAGAAAAACATAAGCTTAAGAATGACAAAAATGAAATAATGTCTTGCCTTTTTAGACTTGATTTTGAAAGAAACACACATATGTGAATCCATTGTCAATCCAAGCATACTTCTTATAGATAATTATTATTTTTGTCTTCGAAAATTTGTATTTTCTATCAATTCCTAAGAAAATAATCCCAAATTCTCTTCAGAAGGATAAAAAATCTTGTAAACATTTTCTAAATCTTGAAATCTTCCCCCCACCCCAGGGATGAACCATTGAACTGCATCCCCAGCCCTTTTTATTTTTTATTTTGAGACAGGGTCTCACTAAGTTGCTTAGGACCTCTCTCAGTTGCTGAGGCTGGTTTTGAATTCACAATCCTCATCCTTCAGCTTTCAAAATTGCTGGGATTATAGGTGTGCACCACTGTGTCTGACACCTGAAATCTTAAATTTACTAAACATGAGTGTGTTTCATATACTTGCCCTCTTAAAAGAAGACATCATATTTAAGAGTAGAAACAAGAAGTGGGCAAGGATATTTAAAGGACTTCCTGAGGTCGTAGTATTAATAGTAAGTTAAATGTACATAGAGCCTATTGATAAGCATGGTGTCAGGACTCTCAATTAATCTACATTAATGTTGTGGAAGTTACAAACATTATCATTCCCATTTTTTGAGGAGTATAAAAGTTATGCTTATTCACTATGCTATATTTATTGCATTCCCTTAGAAAAATGGAGAGCTGTTTATGTACCCAATTTGCACATATAAAAATTTATACAAATTATGTGTAGCACATAAAGGCCTCTGGTACAGCTAAAATCCTGACACTACCATTTGGGTATACCTACTTCAGGGTCTCCAGTTTATCAAGTCTGTTTCATAGAAAATAAAAACTGAATTATACTCAGTCTTGCTTTTAACACTTAGAAATTATTTTAAAATATATTAAAATAAAATTTTCATTTACTCTAAAAGTCAAAAAATACTATAAACTGGGAGTGAATACACATTGTTACCAATTTAAACAGTATGACAAATTCACACTTTATTGTAGTTGGGTCTTTCTAAATTAAAAAAAAATCACCTTAGTTCTAACATTATGTTTATAAATTGTGGCTGTTTTGGAAGGTTAATGTCAGAACCTCCCAAAACAAATAACCTATTGTTCCCATTTTATAACTGAGGAAACTCAAGCACATTGAGATTATAAGACTTGACAAAGTAAAAGCTGCTGGAAAGTTAATTTTAAAGGAAAATGTTTTGGTGCTTTTTGACTTTTGACATTGTTTATCTGTGTTATTTTCATGATCAGACTTTAAATATTTCAATTTAATAGAGACACATTTTATTCAGTAAAAAGTATCTTTAACTCTGTCCCCAAATATCAATAAAACAAAGTTGCAAAGCTTTGCTTCCAAAGCTTAATGCAAAGTTTGACTCCAGAAAAATAATACGATATTTTAAATTAGTGATTGTGGTATTTGGCAAAAGATTTTAGGAGCTTTAACTAACTAAATTCTGCTCTGAAATCTTAGCCTATCATTTTAATGCATATTTAAGTGGAATCACCATGGTGGATGGGCATGCCTATACTTAAAAAACTATTTATTTAATTCCTTCAATTTTATTAAACAGATTTAAAATTAACTTTAAGTAATATCTGATAAAATAAAGGATCAACATAAACTGGATTAATTCCCCCTTGTTCTTTTTCTTTTACACTTCAAGGAGATTTATCTTCATGGGAAAACATTATATATAGGACTTTTTTTCTTGGCTAGAGTTCCATCCAAACCATCAAACTGTGGACTATAGACCTGAAAGGATTCATGCAAAATCTTCCTATTTTTCAAATAATTATAATAATTCAAATTATTTCTTCTGATCAACATTATCTTCTAAACGTATATTATTTCTGATATATATTAGTTATTTATTAGGGACACTACATGACTTAATATATTCCAGTTTGTAGGATGAAGCATGGATTTAAATAATTGAACATGGGTTTCAATTCATCTTTTTAAATATAGTGTGCACACATTTTTAAAAAGAGTTGTGCGTTATTGACTTTACATGATCATATTTTTTGGAAAGGTGAGCATTGAGCCTAATGAGGATAAAGGTTTAGAAATAGACATTGACTAACACATAATTATACATGTACACATTTTGAAAATAATTTCTTCTGTTTTTTCAAACATTATGTATGTGTTTTTGTCCTGGAAATAATTCCTACAGGCATTACTTTTTAGAATTTAGATTCAATGTGTTAGGAAAATAATTTAGTTAATTTTTTGTTGTTTATTTTTAGTCACCTCATGTTAATATTTATGAATGATGAGAAAAAAGTACATGAAATTTTATATCTTGCCTTATATGGACTTTCTGTGCACGAATACAATGAATGTTAGCCTGTAGAGATCATTCAAACATACAAGGAAAGCACAATATGTATGCACTATATTAAGGAAATCCATCCATTCCCTATAAAACGTACAGAATTGGTCTGTGTGCAGTAATATCTCTTAACGTGGGCCTTTGAAATTCAATTCTGTATACAGATATTTTGAAGACAATAAGTTTTAAGAATATGACCAGAATTTAGAATACTAAGTGGTTTAGATAAATGTTCCCAAAAGGTCTGTATGTTAACGGCTCATTCCGCAGGCAGTACTTTCAGGAAGCAAGATGGACCCTTATGGGGAGGGGCTTTGTGAGAAGTCCTTAGGTCTCTGGAGCATGCTATTCCAGGGAATAGTGGGACTCTAACCTTTTCATCTTCCTCTTTTTCTTTTGTTTCTTGACCAAGATGTGAGCAACTTTACTCCAGAATGAGGTCCCATTATTGCCATTGGGCACCCACACCACGAAGACAGTGTATACACTTGATCAGCAGAATGAAATTGTGGGCTAAAACAAACTGGTTTTCTTCACAATACAATTATCTCAAGTATTTTGTTAATCTGATGGGAAAATAACACAAATATAAAAATTCTATATTTTTAGGTGGTTAAATACCTTTGGTATAAATTACACTAAAAGCTTAGATATATAAAGTGCCCTTTGAGATAACGAAGAGTATCTCCTCCTGGTGACATTACTGCCAAAGGCTATTTCTTTCAAAGTCCAAATGATTGGTTGGTGCTCAAAACTCAGAGTCTAAAACCATCCACATGAGATGCTTCAAGTTTAGGTCAAATATCCTAGGATCTTAGGTTTCGTACTAATTACAGAGTTGGGGAAATTCATCTTTTTTATTGCCTTCAGTGAAGACAGGTGAGTTGGCAGCTTGATGAAGGATGCTGTACACTTTAGCCTTTCTGTGCATGTGATTTGGGGAAAAGGGGTTCTTATAACTTTTTGTGTGTTTATGTGTTATGCTAGGGATCTAACCAGAACCTCAAATATGCTAGGAAAATGCTATGCCACTGAGTTGTGCCCCCAGTCCTTGGAACTGCTTGTACTAAATAACAAATACTTAAAACTTTATTCCAAATCCACATTTTATACTCTTTCCATGTCACCACTGCTGATATTAAATAATATTGCTCTGACATTCTAACAGTCATCTAGAAGGAAAACATTTTTATGCCTCCTGGTCTTAGCTTCTGTAATTCTCCTGAACCTTCACTAAACTCTGTTAAAGACTGATGTTTATTTCAGATTTTATATTTTTAATCATCATTGTCTTTCTGGCAAAAAATCATATGTGAGGATCTCAGAATATACATCATGCATTTCAGCAAAATAAAAACTATTAAATGCTATTCATTCAAGTTAACAGCACAGAACTAGGCCATTTGATTTTTTTATCAGATTGAGATATGATTCACATACCACAAAATTCATCCATTTAGAGACTACAATGCAATAGTTTTTAATACACCACCAATACCAAAGTCACATTTAGAACTTGAAACCTCATGCCCTTTAGCTCACAAGCTCATACCCTGTTTCCTAAG
This sequence comes from Ictidomys tridecemlineatus, assembly GCF_052094955.1. Lineage (NCBI taxonomy): Eukaryota > Metazoa > Chordata > Mammalia > Rodentia > Sciuridae > Ictidomys > Ictidomys tridecemlineatus. Next base: position 60,810,861 of record NC_135489.1, read on the forward strand.
CCCCCTACCCTAAGTTATCACTAATATTCTTAAATTTCTGAATCTTGCATGAATACTTTGATATAAATCTACAACTCCCTTGGCTAATACTTTTCAAGTAAAAGATTACATTTGAACAATTGTAGGTTTACGGAAATATTGAATGGAAAGAATAGAATTCCCTTATGCCTCTTTCAAAACCTCCAGGTTCCCCTACTTACATTAGTGTGGGGCATTTGTTATAATTGATTATTCAGTGTTAATACATTCCTAATAAATCAAGCTTGCATAGAGTTCACTGTTTTGTCCTATGAGTTTGACAAAAGGATAATGATATGTATTCCATGTCATTACATGGAATACATTATCATATGCTATCATATAGTATATATGGGATGGTTTCATCATACCATTACAGTATCATATGGTATGGTTTCATCACCTTAAAATCCTGTGCCCCAGCTATTCATCACTACTACTGCCCCTGAGACCTTTCTGCTCAGGGCTGTTTTTATTGTATCCACAATTTTATCTTTTCCTGAATGAAGGACAATTAGAATTATACAGTATATATGGTTTTTAAGATTGCTTTAATTTAGTTTACAATTTGCATTTAAGGCTCCTCCATGTCTTTTCATTAATTGTTTATTTCTTTTTAATATTTAATATTGGATGATGTTCTGCTATATGGATGCACTATGGTTTGTTTATACATAAATCAACTGAATGACATTTTGGTTTCTCCCAATTCTTAGTAATTATGAAGAAATTTGCTATAAACATGCACGTGCCGGATTTTCTGTAGAAATAAGTTGTGAACATATTTGGATAAGATGAAAAACTATGATTGTTGGATTATATGTTAAGTGTCTGAGTGAAAATAATTCAAAAATAACAAAAATCTTTATTCCAGATTCAATTAATGTATTAAAATTTTGACCATTTGGGGTGGGGGTGAATCTTCCAAAAATTACCTGTTACTCTGACACACACTTCACTTACCTGGAATATACTCTCACATTCAGTTTTGTGGGATATCTGTGCTAGATTCCTGACATTGAATTAAAACTATTGTCATGTTATTATTGCTATCTTTTCGTTCTGAAAAGTCTACTATGACCAAAGTCACAGTCTTTTCATTTATATAATCTTGTAATTTTTGGTTCACTTAAATTCTTATGAGGGAAAAACAATGAAAAAAAAAGCTGTAAGCTTTTAAAACAGTGACTCTTATATTCACACCCTGCAACTGTGTTGGGAGGATGTACTGAGCCAGAGTCATGCTGTGTTGTCTCTTAGGTGTTGCATTGAAAGCAGCAAAGCATTTGTGTGCATGTTATCTGACAGTTTCATCTGATTTTTCCAGGAAAATACAAACACTTCTGCATTTCAACTAAACTTACGGCATATGAGGTCCTTAGGTAAAAGGGCGCACATCTTTTGCTATTTTTTCCCTGCCCTGTTAAAATGTAGTCATACGTATATATCCTCAGGGGTTTGGTTCCAGAACCCCCACCTTTGAAAACACCAGAATGCATACAAGCTTAAACTCTATTTAAGTACTGTAGAATGTGCATATAACCTATACATCCTCCAGAATATTTTAATTTATCATCTCTAGATTGCATAAAATACTTAAGACATTGTAAATATTATGTGAATGGTTGTTGTATTATTTGGAGAATAAAGACAAAATAAATCTGTATATGTTCAGTATAGATGCAATTTTAAAATATATTTTTTTTCCAAAACCACCCTAAGATACCACTCACTCCAGTAAGATTGGCAGCCACTATGAAGTCAAACAACAACAAGTGCTGGCGAGGATGTGGAGAAAAGGGTACACTTGTGCATTGCTGGTGGGACTGCAAATTGGTGCAGCCAATTTGGAAAACAGTTTGGAGATTCCTGGAAAAGCTGGGAATGGAACCACCATTTGACCCTGCTATTGCCCTTCTTGGACTATTCCCTGAAGACCTTAAAAGAGCATACTACAGGGATACTGCCACATCGATGTTCATAGCAGCACAATTCACAATAGCTAGACTGTGGAACCAACCCCTATGCCCTTCAATAGATGAATGGATAAAAAAAAAATGTGACATTTATACACTATGGAATATTACGCAGCACTAAAAAATGACAAAATCATGGAATTTGCAGGGAAATGGATGGCACTAGAGCAGATTATGCTTAGTGAAGCTAGCCAATCCCTAAAAAACAAATACCAAATGTCTTCTTTGATATAATGAGAGCAACTATGAACAGAGTAGGGAGGAAGAGCAGGAAAAAAAGAGATTAACTTTAAACAGAGACATGAGATAGGAGAGAAAGGGAGAGAAAAGGGAAATTGCATGGAAATGAAGGGAGACCCTCATTGCTATACAAAATTACATATAAGAGGTTGTGAGGGGAATGGGAAAATAAACAAGGAGAGTAATCAATTACAGTGGATGGGGTAGAGAGAGAAGATGGGAGGGGAGGGGAGGGGGGATAGTAGAGGATAGGAAAGGTAGCAGAATACAACAGTTACTAATAGGGCATTATGTAAAAATGTGGATGTGTAACTAATGTGATTCTGCAATCTGCATTTGGGGTAAAAATTGGGAGTTCATAACCCACTTCAATCTAATGTATGAAATATGATATGTCAAGAGCTTTGTAATGTTGTGAACAACCAATAAAAAAAAGATGGAAGGGAATGATCAACTTTAATTTCCATTGACTATTAACTCAAATGGTCAAATATAGGTTTTCTAAGAAAAATGAATATAAGATGTACTTAAGGAATACATTTGTTATTGGTTCATGTTAATGTTTTTTGCCACTGGATGGGTGTTTCCTTCCTGGGAGGTGCATTTATATTTTCAGTATAAAGATTTCATAGAAAAATTAAAAAAATAAAATAAAATATATTTTTTTATTTACTATAGGTAGAATACAGAACACAAGACCTGTGGCTATGGTTAACTGAGAGTTCTTCCGGGGTCTTCCATGTTCACTCTTGCACTGAACATGGAGAGTATTTTGGGGCAAAGAAAAGCTAATGCCAAAGGAGATGAAATAAAGGATACTTGTAAAGTGGGTACTTTATGTGGTTTCCTTCACTTTTACTTCATAACAAAACAAGTAAAATTTGTTTTTATAGTTAAAAATGCTAAGATTCAAAAAACAGATTATTAATACGGCAGTATGTTATTAACATACAAAAGTCGATAGCAATGCTATGTATGTATGTTACATATATGTGTAACATATATACAATAGCAGAAACAGTGAGAATGCATTATCTTGATCATGCACTGGCCCAAGCTCCATGTCCTCCTGCAGCTCTGCAATCACAAGGGAAGAAGAAATCACTAAGCTCATCACTGACAATGGCTCCGGCATGTACAATGCTGGTTTTGCTGGCAATGATGCCCCCAGGGCTGTGTTCCCCTCTATTATCGGGCGTCTCCACCACTAGGGTATGATGGTGGACAGGCCCAGAGCAAGCTCAGCATCCTGACCCTGAAGTACTCCATGGAGCACAGCATTGTCACCAACTGGAATGACATGGAAAAGATCTGGCACCACACCTTCTACTATGAGCTGCATATGGCCCATGAGGAGCACGGGGTGCTGTTGACTGAGGCCCCCCTGAACCTCAAGGCCAACAGAGAGAAGATGACTCAGATCATGTTAGAGACCTTCAACACACTGGCATATATGTGGCCATCCAGTTCGTGCTGTCCCTGTATGCCTCTGGGTGCACCACTGACATTGTTATGAACTCTGGTAACTGGGTCGCCCCCATAATGCTCATCTGTGAGGGCTATGCCCTTCCCCATACCATCCTGCGTCTGGACCTGGCTGGCCAGGACCTGACAGGCTACCTCATGAAGATTCTGACAGAACATAGCTATAGCTTCACCACCACAGCAGAGCAGGAGATCATGTGTTACATCAAGGAAAAGCTGTGCTATGTTGTCCTGGACTTCAAGGAGTTGGCTACTGCTTCATCCTCTTCCTCCCTGAGAAGAGCTATGAGCTGCCCCACAGGAAGGTGATCACCATTGGTAATGAGTGGTCCTGGTGTCCAGAGGCAGTCTTCCAGCCCTCTTTCCTGGGTATGGAATCCTCTGGCATTCAACTCCATCATGAAGTGTGATATCAACATCTTCAATGACCTCTATGCCAACACTGTGCTGTCTGGTGGCTCCACCATTTATCCAGGCATCACTGACAGGATGCAGAAGATCACAGCCTGGCACCCAGCACCATGAAGATCAAGGTTATTGCTCCCCCTGAGCACAAGTACTCTGTGTGGATTGGCAGCTCCATCCTGCCCTCACATTCTACTTTCCAGCAGATGTGGATGAATAAGCAGGAGTACACTGAGTTAGGCCCTCCCATTTTCCACCGCAAATGCTTCTAGATGGACTGAGCAGGTTCTGGGCACCTACTGCATAAAGGATTCTTGGTTACTGTTGTTGTTGTTACTTTTCACATTTATTTAACACATGTAAAGCCAAATAGGAAACCATTTTCCTTTTTCTTTCATTAAAAACAAAGAGTTTTGACTGGCTAATACCGAATTCAAATAATTTATATATGAGGAGAACAAATCTAAATTACTTCCATTTGGAAAAAAACAAAAAACCAGCGTATTCATTTCTATCTATTCAAGTCAGAGGCCCCATTATTTTGACAATATTATGTAGTTTAAAATACAGAAGAAGAAACATCTCCTTATAAGAAATCTGGACAATGCAAAAGTACATAGCATTTAACATAAGGCACATTTCCAAAAGAAAAATGATATGTAAGCTGTAATAAAATTACATTTGTTTGGGGTAAAGCAATGAGGTTTACAGTGTAAGAACATTGAGCAGTTGTAGGTAATTCTAACCTACTGCTATCAGTAGCCTCTTCAAGAATTAAGAGCAATTTTTACAACAGAACAGTTTGTTTTCTTGGAAGTGACACTAATTAACATCAGTGAAGGAAAAATCATTGGTTGCTTCAAGCTCTCATAAAATGAATCAGTTATTGCACAGTAAATACCTCATAAAGGTCAGTGTTGTAAGAAGCTAGTCTGAAGAAGTGTTATTTATAAACTGGTTATGTCTGGAATTCTTCAAGTTTTATAATTAATTCTACATAGAGAATCAATTGGAAAAATATCAACATACAAATAAATATTAGGCCTTTCCAAATTGCTACAGTTTTGAGAGATTAAAAAAATAAATAATCAGCAAAGTGCCTAGTTTCTATGTATATTTTTTGAAAAGATATACAGAGGGGAAACACATAGCACATTGTATATAGTAGCCCAGCTCAGCAGACAGTATCTTCTGAAGTACAGATAACACCTCCACCAGTGTATATCATTGATAACACAAATAGACATAACTGTAGGATCCATGCCAACCTAAAAATTTCACTTAATGATTATCTTGCTTAGGATTAGATGCTGTACTTGAAGATACTGCTGCTAAAAGTCAACTTACAATTTCCCTTCTGATTTACCCAACAATTGACTCTTTAATCTCCTACATGACTTGCTGCAACTCGGTCTGCTCCACATTTCTATGCATTTCTTCAGGCATTAGGGGGAGTTTTCCAGACCCTTCTTCCACTTCAGAGTTAGGTCCCTACAACCCATGAGGCTTCTTCTTTGGCTACTCCAACTTCTTCAGAACTCTCCAACTCTGGAGGCATCTGCACAGAGTTGGAAGGCACTCCAATTCTTCTGTTAGCATGAGAGGGACCAGAACACACAGAGGATGACTCTGATTATCTACCACAACCTGCACAAGCAGTGGAGTCAGGGTCGCTCCGCATTAATTGTGCTGGCAACTGAAAGATCACACAAACACAGAAATACCTTTTTCGGGGGTCAGGGGTGGCTCTGAGACCTAAGCTCCCACACTGGAGGGAAAGAGGAGCAAAGGAGGCAAGAGGCAAGAGAGCGAGCACACCCTAAACCCCTGTTTTCATTTCAATTTGATAGAAAATTCTACCCAAATAAGGCAAAGGATTGTGTTACAGCAAACATGGGGGTGTAGCCCAATCCCAGAGCTGTACTTTCTTGCCAAGAGAAGGTGAAGCCCACCTGCCTCGCACTGTGTGCAATGCTAGTTCCACAGCCCCATTACTCAAGGCTAAGGGGGAGTGCTCAGCTCCTGTTCAGGACAGCCCCCCACCCCAACCCTGACAACTGATGTTGTGTAGGAGAAAACTGATTCTGAGCTTTCTCCAGGAAGGAGTTCATATCCCACTTCTCTAAGTTCCAGGCCCAATTCAGACTTCAAGTACGACTGTTCTCATATCAGTTCAGTGACTGGTTCCATGGAGAAGTATGACTGTTCTCATATCAGTTCAGTGACTGGTTCCAAGTGGAGAAGGAAATGACCAGTTATCAGCACTTCTACTGCCACACATTCCCACAAGTGCTGAGGAGTAGAAAGGAGAAGACACCTGCACAGCCTGAAGCTGTCCATTCAGGTCCAACAAGCAGTCCTGAAGTTCCATTCGGATTGAATTTCTCAAATCCTGCAGCTGATCAACTTCATATCTTTCCTCCTCAGTCATGTGGTGATAAAAACCTTGGTTTGCTGATGCAGCAATGCCAACTCTAAATCCATCATTTGTGTTCTAAACAAATTCAGGCTTCGCCTCATTACTTGAAGCTCCTGAAAAGTATTTTCATAAAGATGTAGAACAGATGATTTCTAAGTACTACATGGAAGCGCAGCAAAAGCAGGTCTTCTCATCACAGGGTACCATGAAAGATTCTGCAGTGAGTTTCTAATATCATGCAACACTCTTTGAAACTGCATTTCTATGGCAGAAGGAGGATTCACAGAGCACACTCAGTAAGGATAGGCAACGTATCTGGGTGAGTAAGGACACCTGACAGGGGAGGCAAAGGCACCGCGGATGGTACCTGAGATGTTGGGAAAACTGTGTATGCTCAGAGTTCTCATGTGCTCACACAGGGGCCTTTCCTGCCCCTGAGAGTAGACAGAGTGCAGGGAGAGGTGGACTGAGATATCCATGCTGGGATGAATTGTGAACAGGCAGGAGTCCTTCCATGATGGCATTCCTCCAACCTAGTCACCTCACTCTGGGTGGCTTCTTCTTTCTTCACAGATGATGAAGAGATGAAAAATGGTAGATTTAACCAAAGACTGACTGCATACTCAGTCATGCTCAGTCACCTCTTTACCCCCTCTATTCCTCTTCGGGTGTGTATTTATTAGCTTAAGGAAGGTGGACTGTCACTGGTCTCTTTCCCTGGAGACAACTGGACATTGACAGAGGACACAACCCTTACTGAGCTCAATAAAGTTGTTGGTAAAGACTGCGACCTCCTTGGAGGATAGCCAGCTTTTGCAAGCAAGTATCTTTGTTTTAAAAAAGATCTTTTGATTTTATCAGGTTACACCCTACTCTTTGATTAGACAGAGTTACAAACTTTCATTTGAGCTCTTTGCAAAGCTATATTAAATCTGTCCACAGAAGAAGGAGCCCCTACTGTATTTTCAGAGCTCCTATCACTGCATTTTGCTTCAATGAAAGCCAGCAGTTTCAGAATATGGTATGTGGTGTACTGGGCAAATTCACATCACTTTTACCACTTGTTTCCCTCATGAGCTCTATTGTCTGTGCTGAAGACAAAATCTCTTCTGTTTTGGTACTTTCAGCAATGTGATCCTCTGGACTACAGGTGGAGTGCATATTTCCGGTATTCTCGACAGTCCCGCATTCAGCAACTGTTGCTGCCCTGGCTCTTCCTTCCTGAAGAGGGGTAAGAGATTCCTCTTCTGACTCATTGAAATAAGGTTGATCTTGCGCTATTGATGTAACAAGGTCCTCACCAAATGATGTGACTGTTGTCTCACTGTCACAACTATCAGCACTATTCCCCATGGCTTGCAGGGACTCATGAGTGGAATCTTTGGCAAAACCATTGCTATCAGAACGCTGACTTGCAAGAACATAGCAGATGATCTCTTTTGGACTTAGAGAGACCTAGCTCATAAGTGGACAGAACATGAGAAGCTTCTCCCTCTATACTCTGAACATCTTCCATTTCAAAGGAGTCCTTCTGCTATGTCATTATATTTCTTATGAATGGGATCATCAATGGTGCACAAGGCTCTTTTTTAAGTGCAGACATAGGGGCATTTTCCAGCTCACTGTGTTTGGACATGTTAAAATCACCACCTGAATCAGATTCTACAACAGACTCCTCAGGCAATATAATCTCATGACTTTGAGTCTCTTTATTCTGTTCACTCTCACGTTTTTTGATTAAAATTTCTATTTGTTTCATCAGAAAATCTATCAGTGTCAGCATTCTCCAAAACCCCTAAGGAAATACCTGAGGCTTCTTCTTTAACTGTAGCTAACATAGAAGATGAGTCTTTCTTTTTTACGACTTTTTGAGATTTTTTATCATTTTTATTGCCACTTTCTTCAATCATTGAAACATTTGGCCTCTTTGCTTTTTCAACTGCTGGAGAAGGACTGCTACCTTCTCCTTTCTCTGTTTTATCAAAAATTTAGTTTTGATAGTGTTTTCATTAAATGATTTGCATTGTTACTTACACTTAAAGACGAGGCAAGTCTATCTCCTCGGTAGAGGTCACTGAGGACATATTTCCAATTCTCTGAAGGGGAGTCCCAGAGACTTGAGAGTATAAAGAAGAAAAAATATAAAATAGAAAACACATTTGCCTTAATAGTAAGCATGTCATTGGTTGCATTTGAGCACTCAAAAATACTTTAATATTGGGGCTGAGGTTGTGGCTCAGTGGAAGAGCACTCACCTGGCATGCGTGAGGCACTGGGTTCCATCCTCAATACTACATAAAAAATAAAGGTATTTTGTCTACCTATAACTAAAAAATAAATTTTAAAAATGCTTTAATATCTATCCCTTGTGGCAAATGATGAAAGAATTTAAAAATCTGGAAGGAATTTTAGAAGCAATGTCTGGTTCATCTCATCCGAATCCAAGTTTATAAAGAATTTCTTCAGGCTCTTCCTCACAAAGTTCCAATAATTCTGAAACTCTTGAGACTGTCCCACTGCTCTTCCCACACCCACATTTCACATTTCTCCTCTTCTGATGAAACTGGAATCTTCTCTCTTTGGCCAAGATGTTATTGCCGTTTTCAATTTGAGTATCACTTTCATGGAGGTGGTTGGCTTCAGTTCCCAGTGATAAATCATCTTCAAACTTCCTCCATTTCTTCGCTGGGTGTGGTGGCTCCTGCCTGTGATCCCATCGGTTCAGGAGGCTGATGGTTCAAAACCAGCCTCAGCAATTTAGCAAGGTCCTAAGCAACTCAGTGATACCCTGTCTCCAAATAAAATACAAAAAAGAGGCTGGGAATATGGTTTAGTGATTGATGCCCCTGAGTTGAAGCCCAGGTACCAACAAAACAAAACAACAACAAAACCTCCTCCATTTCTCACAAATACACCCTTCAGGTTATCGCGCTTTGCTCATCTGGTGAGGCTCTCAAAGGTATAAGTCAGTCCTTTTGCCATATGGCAAAAAAAAATCTTCTTCAATTTTCCTCTCCCTGCTGGTGCCGGCAGCTTCGCACCAGGAAGGTCCTCCCCGTCGTCCTCGTCCTCAGTCCTCATCCCGCGTCGTCGTTTCTGTGGACAGATACTCGGTCTCCAACACCTTCCAGAGGACTTGATCCAGGCTTTCCTCCTGGGAAGCTCCACTCCATTTCCTCCTCTGCCTCTGCGGGTGCCGCCAGGGGTAAGTTCATGGCCACACCCGGGGGCTCTGCTGCCCTAGCCTGAGCCTAGCAAGACAGAGCGGTGGCTTCAAGGACCCCCGCCCCTGTCGTCTGCGCCAGGCCCGGCTGGCGGCCAGAGGAGTGGGAGTGGGCGCCAAAGGAGGAGAGGAGTGGGAGGGAGGGAGGAAAGGAAGGGGAGAGAGGGGGCGGTGGGCCAGCCAGCGGCACACTACAAGCAGGCGGCAGGCCCGCGGCCTGGGAGCGCAAGTGGCAGTAGCTAACTCTGCAGGACCTGAGCGGAGCGCTGGGGCCCCTGCCCGGCAGGACCCTGGCAGCCAGCCTTCGCACGTCTGTGCGCCCCTCCCTCAGAGGGGATTTTGAAGTATAAATTTGCCCTGGCAAAAGTATACACCCTCATGCTAGCCTCATGAAACTGGAATAAGCCTTGGTAAAGAAATTTTTCTTTGAAGCTTGTATCTGATGTCAGCACTGGATGGTAGAACGTGTTGCCGATTTGGACCTTGTATTCAAGTTAATTGTTCCCTTGATATATGTTTAACGCCCTGGGCATGTCTTTGATTTAAGCCCTTAGTCCATGTGGCTTGGTCACCTGGTGCCTGAGGTGAAAGCATGCATACAGGAGAGAAGTTGGTGGCTTAGCGAATCTGAGACCACAGCAGTGATCTCTGCAGGGTACTGATGTGTCCGCTGACAGATTGTTCTAGGATTGCTTGGGCTGGCAAGAATTCCTGGATTAGTTCTCACTTCTCGCTGGTCTAACCGGGTGGGAAAGTCCCAGCCTTAGGACCTAGTTTCCATTCTTACCAACGTTTTCCCGCCGGCCCACCATTGGTTATTACTTGCCTTGAGTTAGAAACGGTTTGCATTTACACCTGTAAATTTATTCATTTTAAATTATATAAGTTTTTTTGTGTGTATATATATTTAAATATTTACAAGATGACAATTTTTTGGTTTTCTACTGTTATATGAGTTTCCTCAATATATAAAACCTACAAAGATTACATATTGAAAGAGAAAAGACAGTGACCAAAGGGACAAAGGAAAATTTAGAGACATTTCAAAACATATGTAATGTTGCTAGATGTCAAAAGTTGTGGGAGGAAGAGAAATATTCAATATGTTAAACTAGAAAATGAGCTATAAGTAGGAAAAATAGGTGTAATCTTCTAATTCATACCATATACAAAGTCAATGCCAGCTTAAGTGACTGCCTATCTGCCCTGGAGTTGAGTACCAAAACTGCTATCTGCAGTATAACATTATAAGTTCAACCATATTAAAATGAAGCACTCCTATCATTGAGACATATTTTAAAAAAAGTGATCAGCCACCAGACACTGGAAGGAGATATAACACATGTAACAATGCTAAATAACTATTCAGTATTTGTAGAGAGCATGTAGAAATGTATAAGAAAATCATACCCCAATGGAAACATGATCCAATGACAGGAACAACCATTTCTTAGAAGAGGAAGTTTCTGGGGCTGGGGATGTGGCTCAAGCGGTGGCCACTCGCCTGGAGTGCTTGCAGCCCGGGTTCCATCTTCAGCACCACATATAAACAAAGATGTTGTGTCCACCGAAAACTGAAAAATAAATATTAAAAAATTCTCTAAAAAAAGAAGAGGAAATATCTATGATCTATAAAAATAAATGGATATACTTGGCATCTTATTAGTATTCAGGGAAATGAAAATAAAAGAAAAATTAAACACTAATTACACACATTGATTAGCTGAACTTAGAGCATGGCTGTTTTATGTTTTAGAGCAGAACAATTATTATAACTTCCATTCTCTATTTAGAGTCAAGATTGGTATTTGTTTAGCTGATAAAGTTGGATTTTTTTTCACTTACCTGCAAAATGAGGCTTTCAGGGAGAGCAGGAAAAGTTTTCTTAGTGTGGCCAAGCATAACTGGAGAGAACAAGGCAAAGTGGTTGGCTTAGGCTGTTCATAATGCTTAGGGCTGAAATTCTGACAGAGGTTCTCAGGTGTGGATCAAAGGTCCCACTACCACCAAAGGAGGGAGCACTGAGTTTGTTTATGAGCTTGCCTTGCTATGTAGCACAAGGAGCTGAAGGAAAACTGAGGCTTAAAAGTTTTCAGCACTCATACATTGAAATAATGGAATCCCATTCTTTATTATAATACTCCCTTATGTTTGACACATGATCAAAATGTGCCAGGTTTTACTTAATGTGATTTTGATCTTGTTTGAGTGAACTGTTATGATGCTCTAAGAATTTTGAAAATGATAAAAGAGGTTGAGGTTCATTGAACACCTCATTTAAGAACTCAATATTGCTGGACACAGCAGTGCATACCTGTAATCCCAGTGGCTCAGGAGGCTGAAGCAGGAAGATCACAAGTTCAAAGCCAGTTTCAGCAAGTTAGAGAGGCCCTAAGCAACTTAAGCAACTTAGTGAGAACCTATCTCTAAGTAAAATAAAAAAGAGCTCACTTTATTTAATCATTCTCAGTGAAACAAGAGATTCTCAGAGTTCTTTATCCCATGGAAGGATCCTTGAGAAGGGAATTGGGTTATTGGCTAGAACAGACAGCCAGACTGTTTTCAATAGACAACGAGTCCATAAAGTGTACAGATATGTCTGGTTGTTGGCCAGGGTATCTAGAATTAAAATGCTTTCAGTTTGGCCAACTTTATTGACCTGCTATCAGTGACATTTTGAATAAGGGGTAAAAAACAGCAGTTCTCCACTGAGCTCCATTGCATGCAATAGAGGAGATGCAATTTATTAAGAATGCAAATTCCAGCTGCTGCTCATTCAGTTTGTCTCAAAAGATCAACTCTTAAGGTACTCAAGAAGACTGGGTAAGGGGTGACACCCTCTAGCACTATGGCATGTGGCAAGGGACGGAGCACAGAATGGATGTTCCCTCTTATAGGGGGAACACTTCCAGGGCCCATGTTGGGTTGCATCCTGTAGCAAGAGGCTTGGTGTCTGTGACATAATTGTAGGTTGCTCCTTCTGTGACCCTATGCATAATGGGCAGCAGGGGCAGGAGGATCACACACACCAGGCACTAAGAGATTCACTGGTTCCATCAGAACCCAGAAAGTGGCAGTACTTGCTGCTCTGATGGCATTATAGCACAGGGCTAAGAAGGGAGGGTTTTCAAATTAGCAGCTCCCAGACAATTCAGCACCATCAAGATGGTCCACATAATACAGAATACATGAGATGAGGTTTCCAGAACTTCTGCATTGAAGGACTCTAGGAGCACTAGCTGGAGCACCACTGTATTGTAGCTGAGACTCTTGTTGGAGAAAGCCTCACTCAAAGTAGGCTTAGTTTAAGCAACAGCACATATATGCTTAAGCAAAACTTGTAAATGAGCAATGGGTGCCTGGGAACCTAAACAAAATCCTAAGGGATGTTTCTGCTTTTTCACAGTGTCAGGAATGGAGCAACATTGGTTTACCAAATAATTTTCAGGAATTTGGCCAAGCAGATGGGGCCCAGTGCTGTGTGAAGCTAGAATCCACTCTCTTCATGAGCTCCTTTTTGAATATTTATTTGTATGTCCTAAGTGAGCATGTCAAATGAATCCCTGTAATGAGGCAGTCATCATGATGATGTAATGGCAGTGCTCTTTGAGAAACCTCAGTGCATTAAGGTCTTGCTTGGCAGATCCCAAGGCAGCTGAGGGACGCTGAGGTGAGCAGATATGTTGTGTCCTCATAAACACAGGGGAAAAGGTAGCTGAGGGGCTGTTGAAATAAGATGGAACAGAATGTATTCACCAAATCTATAACAGCAAAATAATTATTATTTTGGTTGATGGGGGGAGTAATTTTCCTAATTTTGTGTATAAGAGACTTAATGGGTAGAGCCATGGCTTTAAGGCTCCGATAGCCTTTCCAAGTTTAGTAACAGGACATATTCATATTGGACACTGGGGATCACCCTTGAAGACTATATTTTATTTACATTATGCAACATCAACTCTTTTGTCTGGGACAACTGGACAATAATGTGCATTTTCTCAAGTTGATTCAAACATGCCAAAATCATAACCATAGTTTAATTCTGATTTATTACTCATAGGGTCAATGTGTCCATTACATACTTTAGGAAAAAAAAAAGTATATGCTGACTATGGGTAATTTGGGTAAGGCAATGATTAATTCTAATGATTAAAATGCAAGATGCTTGTTCTCTATTTTGTACTTCAGTAATTTTCTCTAAGATAATAGGTACTACCTTTTTTAATTTAGTGGGATCCCTGTATATAACTATTCTACTCAAGCCTCAGTATTGGCTAAAATCATGAATGTTTCCAGTTGGTACATTTGCAAAGGCTCAAAAGTCAATCAGTTCCCTCTCTTATTTGGTTAGTTAGTTAGTTATTTGCAATTGGACGCAATACCTTTATTTTATTTATTTATTTTTATGTGGTGCTGAGAATCAAACCCAAGGCCTCACACATGCTAGGCAAGTGTTCTACCACTGAGTCACAATCCCAGCCCCGCCCCTCCCTCCCTCTCTTTTTTTCTTTCTTTCTTTCTTCTTTCTTTCTTTTTTCTTTTTTTGGTGTAATAATTCTTTTAATAAAAATTAGATTTCCAGTAGTGTTAAATTGTAGGTTACTATTTCCATTTTTTATTTCTTCCTTCTATATCCAGATTTTTCTCCCTCTCTCTTTTTCTTCCTCTTTCACATTTCCTTCTTATGATTCAAGAGCATTGATGCTGCTCACATTTATAAGTATCTTCTTCCAGGACACCTCACCTGATGGCTAGTGACCTCCTGCACTAGTGATCATGGTTGAATTAATCCTCAGGCCATATCATAGGGTGCCATGAATGTTTTTTCTTATGATCTTGAGGATCAGGAACTTTTTCCTGTCAAAAATCCAGGACTTAGGAAGAGTCCTATTGAGCAAACTGCTTTTAGGAGTGCTGGAATAAAGACATTCAAAGTAATGCACAAATACGTCCAGCTGAGACAAGACCTAATGTCTTTGCAAGGAGGGCCCCCTTCCCTAAATTTCAAGTATTAATTCTGCCTTAGAAAAGTTAAATCTATAGTGAAGGCTCTGTGGAACTCAGCAGATGCAGGAGGAAATGGTGCAGCTTGCAGGGAGGCCCTGACTCAAGCAGCAGCACAGTACAGAGAGCTCATGGCCATCCACAGCCCAAAAGTCAGGTGTTGCTGTTGCACAGTCTGTTGTGTTAACCACAGTCTGTTGTGTTAACCACACTAGTCCCAGTGGTCAATGCCACATACTCACCAAGAGGGTAAGGAAGGAGGCTTCCTGGAGAGAGCAAGGAAGGTTTCCCAAGCTGGTGCAAATTGCCTTAAGGGAAGGGGAAAGAGAATTAGGGTTTACATGGAGTCTTGGGCTGGGGTTGGTATGAATTTTTTCATCGGTGCCTTGAATTTCCTACCTGTACCAAGGGATGGAGCAGCTGCTTCCTCATGGATTCATCCAGATGTGGGTCAGAAAGGGAGTGAGAGATGGGGCTTAAAACCATAAACATGGAAAAGCAGTCAAACAGGAGAAGATGGAGTCAGACTCTACTATCCCCTCCATTGTCACAAATGCTTGCTATACACAAAGCACATGGGGAGCCATATGAAAAAGCACTGGTGGCAGTGAAAAGAGCATGCATCCAAATGCCACAAATGAGAAATGGATATTAAAGTGTAGAATATTCTCTCAGTGGAATATAACACAGCTGTGGAGACAAATATACTACAGATCTGCCCAACAAAGTGAACAAATCCTAATAAATATTAATCCTAATATTGCTGAGTAAAAAATGAGCCAGATGACATTCATTATTACAACTTTTGTAGAATCAAGAACAAATGAAACAATATATTACATACACAAATTCCTTATGAGGAAAAATATATTTTAATTCATGAATTCTAGAGTAACTTAACAGTCTTTCATTAATTATGCTCTTTTGTATTTCAATATTAGTTTAATATCTGTATTTTAAATATAATAATAAACAATGTTAATATTTATGCATAATATTATTTGTATTATAATGATTTAGTTTAACTTTTTGTGGTGCTGGGTATGAAACTCAGGGATTCCCTCATGCCAGGCAAGGGCTCTACTACTGAGCTAACCCCCAATTACATTTTAAAGAAATATTAAAATCTCCATAAAATATTATATTGGCCAATAAATCTCCCAAAATAAAACAGGTTAAGAATCATATCAGGTTACTGTACCACTAACCACTGGGACTAGTGTAATCAACACAAAATATCTGTTCAATCAAAGGGAAATCTAAATAGTTCTAATATGATTAATAGAAGTCGAGTTAAGCTAAAGTTTCCTAATAAAAAGAAAACAGGTTCTGAGAGATTCAGTTACTGATTTTAAGTACCAGAGGCAAGACCAAAAGTAGTCTGCAGGGTCAACCTGGCCATCTCCGCTGTCCCCAGCTTCAGGGGCCCTGTTTTCTGTACAGTCCTACCAGGTCATTCACCAGAAACATCGGCATGATATTAATGTTTATATTCATGGAAGCAATAGCACAGCTTAAAACCCCTTGATATCATTGTCTTTTCTGTCATGGTCCTACTTCATGGTGAGAAGTTAGATTTTTCCATGTCCCATAGTAAAGCAAATGCTTGGGTCAGAATCCCTAAAGCCACACCCTGGAGACAAGGGGGGCAGCTCTTCCTGTCATGGTATTCACCCATGCAAACCAGCAGAGAGAGAAAACCAAAACAGAGGCACCATTAACAATGAAATTCCCACAGCCTGACTTTAATTTACATTCTCAGAGTCCAATTATCACACTGAGAGATAAGGATGATTTTATGCCAGCTATATAGAAAGGTGAGGAGAGAATTTGAAGACTCCTGAGAATGGAATTGTTTTTCTATGTCTTGTTTTATAGATGTTTATTTAGCCAATAAAAATAACACAATAAGAACACCTTTTGTTTTTGTAATTATAACTCTGTCTCTTCCCATTGTGGAGGGTTTTTTCCTACTGAATGAGTATATTATAAATATTTTTAGATACTAAAGTGGAACACAAGCTTAGAGTAAATAACATGTCCTTTTCTTTTGTTTTGTTAATTTGTTAGTAGGAAAGAAAATTTTTCTCTGATGACACTTGAAATAAAAATAAATAGTGAATTAAATATATAATAATATTGATTCTGTAACTATTGTGTTTTATATTTGTACAATCGCCTGAAAAGCCACAATGACATTTAAAACTCTCTTACTAGCTTATTTCAACAGATGTCGATTTACATTCTGGAGTATGCTTACTATATTCATAATATGCCATGTATAATCAAACACCAGGATTAGCCTGACTTTGTCAGAAGAATTTATGGTAACATCAAATCTTGCTTCTTTGTTCCGCGTTTTCCCCTCCTCTCTCATCTGTTCTGGTAGCCCAGCTTTGTGATTCCTTGTCTGGACTGTCTAATGCAGAAGAAGCTAGCAGCCAGCATTAAACAGCAATTCTGGAGCCTTAATGGAGAAAGGAGGTGCAGAGACCAGGGCAGGGGATTCTTCTAGTGGTGAAAGGTTCAGCAATGTCCAAGAAGGAACAAGGACATCTGCACTGGAATTGACCACAGCAGGTTCCTTGCATGTTATTGTAACCTGGCCTGAGTCAGGTGGAGAGAGGTACGAGAATGAATAGGGACCATCTTCTTCCAGCTGGCCCAGAACTGGCATCTAATGTGAGCGGATTCATAGAAAATATAACAAAATGTTGTCATATTTCCTGTACCTTTAAGTCTCAGAATAGAGATCAACATCTGTTATACAGCCCATAACAGTTTAAATTATGAGTTCCAGCATTATTTCTACACTACCTGTGTGTGCTTCAATTTTCTAACATGTCAGTTTCCTTCTGCTTCATCTCAGTCATCACTGCCATCATCACAACCTCTGAATTATGTTCACCAGATTTGGAGCCATGTCTAAAATCTTCTTTTTAAATATTTGGATTTTCAACTATATATTCTATCCTTCCCATGCATGGTCTTTGTATCCCTATCCCAACTAGTCCACCTGTGGAGAAGCTGGACCTAAGACTTTGTAACTGTTCTTCAGCAGTTCTTGTTTTCCCCCCTCCCCTTTTCCTTCAAGTTAGACTTCTTCATGCAAAGTAGAATTTCTTTCTGGAATGTGCCATCAATTTCTTATCTTTTCTCCCTCCAGAGATTTGCCTCCCCAAACTCAACCCTACCTGACACCTTAACCCATGGTGCTGTGGAGATAAAGACCAACCTGTTGAAAAACTCATTTGGAGCTTGATACAGCATAGGAGTCAGTCACCAGCACTTGCATTGAGGGGGACTCAAGGGCAACCAGAGGTGTGGGAGAACTTCATTGTGTGGTGAAGGAAAGGCTCTGCTGAACCTTGATGGAGGCTGCTGGCTACAGGAAGCTGCAGATATCTAACTAGAATCTTCTGTGTTTGGTTATGGATACATATTTGGCCTTCTCTAGTTGGTCTTACATTGGAAGTAGGGTCAACATGTAGGGAAATTGAAGTTCTGGCCATTTGAAGCCAACTGTTACAGAAGTGACTGCTTGCCCTCATGATTTGGTGCTAGAGTTAAAAGTCTGATCTCTACAAGTCTGGCCTACAGCAGGCTGCTTCCCAGGGCTGAGTATCTTAAGAGGGGACTATTGGCTGGGCAGGTGGCTGCAGGCTGTGGGTGAGAGTTATGTATTAACACCTGGTCTGGTCATTGTCTGCCTGTGTATTAGTTCAATGTTTCCATGAATCTCCATTCCTCTGGTTTCCTTCATCAGCTGCTCTGACAAGTGTCTGCCTGGCTGTCTTTTCTCTGAATGCTGAAATATCCTGTGGGTGAGTCCTGGGTCTTGAACTTCCTTCCTTTGCCTCTGAATGCACCATTTACTTGATCTCCAATAACCCTGTAACTTTCAGTAGAGTTTAATATCTTGGTGCCCCACAATCCTGTACTTGCAAACAATGCCTGAATTTAGTTCCACAGCTCCAGATTTGCCTAGAGCTCCAGAGTCATATATGCACCTGCTGGTCGTCTATCAGGTCAAACCTGCCCTCCAAGGCACTTTCAGTATTTAACTCTCAGAGAACCCATGACCCTTGGAACTTTCATTAGTTAGAAAACATCAGTGATTTTGGAAGCAACGTGGAAGTTGCAAGGGAATGCCCCATGCCCTGCACATGTCCCTGAAAAGCCAGTGAGCCTTAACAAATTCATTCTGTCTCTATGGTACACCTGCTGCTCCCTGCTCAGAGCTTAGCTTGCTTCTAGGGTCACATTTCTCATGAGCTGTGCAGGTGGAGAAGAAGGTGAAAGGTAACTCAGGACTAGATAGAGCTAGGAATGGAGATAAGTTGGCTCCACATCAAGAAAATCATATTTTATTGTATATCTTTAAGTAGGCACGCATGTGAAAATGCTTATTTTAATCAAAACTAAGGTGATGACCTTTTTGAGGGAATCTAATTTAGAAACAGCCTCAATCTATTCTAAAAATATTTTTCTATAAAAATAAGTCTCTAGAATGAGATTATCTCTAAGTAATGTCGATTTCTAAACATAGAAGAGAAACAGGCACACACCTCTTAAGCAGGCTGACTCCCCACTTGGGGTTCATTTCCTTACTCAGATTTTGACTTTCCAAATTCAAATTAATAACTGAAAGCACAGTTCAAATTCCCTTAGTCTTTCTAGATCTTTATGTCATCACTGCATCTCTCCCTAATTGTACCCCAAATGTCACCTGGTTTGTATTTAGAATACTTATGAAACATACATGTTTATGTCAGTTTGACATAAACTGGACTGAATTCAGGATTGTTGTCTTATTCATCTTTGGACCTGGCACAGTTGTGTCAAAACATTAAGTAGAATCCATTCCTTTAAATGGAATAACAAACAGTCCTTACTAATCTAAAATTGATTTTCACAAGCCTACAATTACTAAATGAGTCTGAGACGCAAAAGGGAGAGGGAGCATGAGAGGAATTGACTAACACTAGATAGGGCAGAAGGGTGCGAAGGGAAGGGAGGGGGCAGGGGTTAGCAATGATGGAGAAATGTGATGGACATCATTATCCAAAGTCCATGTATGAAGACATGAATCGTTGTGTACCTACTTTATATACAGAGATATGAAAAATTGTTCTATATGTATAATAAGAATTGTGATGTATTCCGCTGTCATGTATTTAAAAAATGAAACCAATTAAAAATAGAAGTAAAAAATTTACAAGTATCTTTTTGTTATCCCTCTCTTCTCAGCTATGCTTTGCTTGACACCAGGTCAAGTGTTTGATTCATTCTTTTTGATAGTGAAATGATGACAAAATCCAGGAAACGGAGCAACTGAAATGCAAACTGATTGCAAAGGAAACAGTCCTTTCAAAAGAGAAAGATTAGACCTCTTAGTGAAGAAGTGGCTGAGGCAGGGGAGGAGGAAAAGCAATGATGGGGCAGTGGCAGCCCTGCACAGGCAGCCTCCTGGGAGAGCAGCCTCCTGGGAGACAAGGGGTGCACAGCGGTGGTCATTCTACCCACAGCAGTGTGAACAGCCAGGGCTGGGCATGGGGTGCATGGTTCAGCGTTCATGAAATGGAGATCCATAGGCTCTGAGTTTCCAGGACAGTCTTTCTCAATTTCAGCTGGCTGTCCTGTTATCAAAGGGACCCACAGAGAGTTGGACTTGCCTGTGGAAGGTCATATCCCGAAAGTGTGATGCTATAAAGCAAACACAAGCCTCCATATTTTTATATTTTTAATACAGAAGCTCAACATAGATACCAGAGTTGGCTCTTATGAAAGCAATGAAGTTAGAGAAAAGACAGGAGCAATGCTGACTGAAAAAAGCACCAGTTTTCTGACATGCTGTGTTCATTCAAGTGGCCCTTACTTTCCATAAATAATGTGGTCTATTGACTGCTCACATTTGCTTTTTTCAAGGTATAATTTTCTAAAATTAAACTCATGACTTCATGCCATTGATTTAACTATAACCAGGATTTAGCTTCCTAATGGACTTAAATTGGAGTATTTTATCACATCACCTCCCTGTATACCAAAGAGGAGAGTTTCCTAGACACTGTGCTGATTTTCTTCCCAAGGCATTGGCTAATTCAATGAGCTTCGTGGTCTCCCCTGACTGTTATGATTCTGAAAACTTTGTTTTCAGTGGACAAGGCGGTTTTCCTGGGTGTTGGACTTGCTTTTGCACAGCAGCTTCATTGTCAGGGCATCTGGGGCTAAGAGAGTCTGTGGCGTTCCTTAAGGCATGTCACAATATGCTTGAAGGAATTACTGCTTTCCTCAGAGACACCTTAATGTGTGTCCTGTTAATATGCTAAAGAAATGACAGGCCCCAAACAAAAATGTTCTGCGTGAGTTCTAGGTCCCTGGATAGCATGGGAAAGGGTAAAGGAGGGTGCTTTGAACTGCAGTCCTGCTCTTCACTCTTCCTAGCTGGGCCTGCTTTCAATTGTGCCTGTGGCACAAAGAATGAGCAGAATTAGTTATCTGATCCATTTCAGTGTGGCTTATGAATTCAATGTCTTTTTTTAAAGCAAAGAAGACAACTGGGAATGTTTCACTGAAAAAGTACCCTTTAACAAGATTACTTTGGAAATTGAAACTCAGGAAAAACAGTAGTGCTCATCAGCTTGATAGGTAACAGACTTGAGAGGTGGGAACAAGAGGTTAAAGGGAAAATTCTATAAACAAGATCTCCTGTGCTGACCCCTACATGCTTTCTGTTAAAAAGCAATTTATCTGTAGTTCTGCCTGGCTTAAGTCAATAGGATATGTTATAGTCTGGGGCAAACAACCTGTTACCTGCTAGAGAAATGTAGGCCCAAAGAGAAGCTTCTCCTTGACAAAAAGAAGAACATAAGTTACCCTGGGAAGGGTGGTTACAAACTTTACACATGCCAGATTCCAGAGTCAGAGAAATATGATAATTAGAACCAGTCAGAGTGGGTCAAAGTGACCAGATTTGCCTTGAATCAATGAGGATGTTAAATCTCCCCTTCATGGGGTAAGACTATGCAGAGTGAGGACTTGAAAATCTGATGCCATCAAGAGGTGGACCTGGCAGGACTCTCTGCAAACTTCCCTGGGAACCCCAATAACACTGGATGCTAAGAGGTGTATACTGTCCCTCTCCTCTCTGAGAACACTCTCTCTCTCCCTTGAGAGTGTCTCCTTCTTTCCTTTTGCTTAGCCCTTCTAATAAACTCATGCCTTCTACCAAGCATGAGAACCTGGAACCTAGGACAGCCCTAGCTGCATTAGTTCCACAGTGGGCCCTTGTTCTGTAACAACCTAGTATTTTTACTTCCCCCTCCCCATGATATTCGTATCTAATTCAGGGTCTTCTGCAAGCTGAGAAGGCTCTCTACCACTGAGCCACACCACAACCCTACATTTTTTTAACATAAATTTCACTTCTAATAGATTTTTTGAGTTGTAATTGACAGGCAATAAACTACATATTTTACAAGTGTATGGTTTGAGAACTTTTAAAATAAATAGATTTGTATGGTCAACCAAATCAAGGAAAATGCCTGGATCCCTGCTGGCTGCATATGGCCTTCCTGCCCACATAAGAAATAAGCAAACAATGTAAAAAGGAAAAATGAATTCTACGTAGTTGATCAAATTAAGTTGTTTCTCTGTTGTTACCACAGAAGTTGTTACAATTCATAGAAAGTAAAGGCAGGTAATTTTCATGTGTACACTGAGCAGGGCTATATTTAGCCCACCCCTTCCTGCCTAGCCAGCACAGGGATTAGGTGTTTTTTTTTTAGTTTTCATTCTCAGCATGAGCAAGTTTTCAGGAAGTTGCTATTAATTTTAAATGGGCTCTGGTTCAGAATCATACAGCATGCATTATTATTTTAGTCAGGTTTCCTTCATCCTGCATCATTATTTTGTGATTTATCCATGTACTTGCACTTAACTCTAATGTACTTTTTTACTGGGGAGTTACTTTAATTCACCATTTGTTTATAGTTTTGCTTATTCCCAGTTCAGGCTTATTGCCAATAAATTCTTACAACCATCCCTCCTTTAAACCTTGGTTATTCTAGTAGGTTTGTAGTTGTATCCATTGTGAATTTTGCTTGCCTTTTCCTCCTGACTATGAGGCCAAGCACCCTTTCAATGCTGACATGTATTTTTATTTATTTTCTTCTGTAAAGTATCTATTCAAATCCCTTGCAGCTTTTTAAAATATAGGAATCAAACGATTCCTATTATTGGGTTCTGACAGTTCTTCATATATAATTTTGTTATTGGCAAGTATTTTCTCCAGTCCATGGCTACTGTTTTTATTCTCTTAATCAAATGCTTCTGTCAAAGAGCAGAATCATTAATTTTGGTAAATTCCAATTTATGGAATTACTTTATTTTATGTTTTATGATCTTGGAGTCTTATATAAGAAATATTTGCTTAATTCAAGATCACAAAAAAATCCATGTTTCTTCTAGAATTAATATTGTTTTAGCTTTAATATTTATTTTGAGCCAATTTCTGTAAGAAGTTTGAGGTATGACTCAAATTTTTAATTATTTTTTGTTTGTTTGGTTGGTTAGTTAACTTTTTGCCCTTTTTTTTCAATACAAACCACATTGTTCCAGTACCACCAATTGTACTTTTGAACACAATTCCTTCACTAAATGCATTTGCTAAAATGCATTTACCTTTTAATAAGCTTCAAAAACAAAGAGTATAATCTTCCAATATAATTTTTTTCCATAGTAGTTTTAAGTGTTCTCAATCTTTTCCTTTTCTATGTGATTTATAGAATCAGCTTGTAAATCCTGCAACCGTCTGCTGTGTTTATTTTTCTATTTATTTAGATGTTTAATTTCCCTCAGTCATGTGTTGCAGTTTTCAATGTACAGATCTTGTGTGTGTTTTGTAAAAGCCCTACATATTTTATATTTTTGATGCTTTCTTGAATGACATAATTTTTATTCCTATTTATGAAAGTTCACTACTACCATATTGTAAAATTGATTTTTATGTGTATGTTGATCTTGATTCCTGTAAATTGCTAAATACACTTATTGCTTTTAGAAGTTTTTAAAATACTTAATCTGAGGAACTGCACTTGTAGCTCAGTGGTAGAATGCTTACCTAGCATGTGTGAGGCACTGGGTTTGATTCTCAGCACCACATGTAAATAAATAAATAAAATAAAGGTTCATTGACAACTAAAAATAAATTAATAAATAAATGAAACAGTGAAAAAAGAAAAGATCAGGGCTGGAGTTGTGGCTAAGCAGTAGAGTGCTCGCTTAGCACATGAAAGGCCCTGGGTTTGATCCTCAGCACCATATAAAAATAAATAAATAAAATAAAGATATTGTGTCCAACTACAACTAAAAAATAAAAATTTTTAAAAAAAGATCATGGGGGTGGGACTCACTAGGGATCATTTTGTCCTATTCTTCTCTTGTAATGCCCTTTCCTGATTTTTTTAAATAAAAATACTGAGCTCATTAAATGAGCTGAAAAACAGTCCCTCTTCTTCAGCTTTCTTTAGAATTTTGTGTAGAATTGCATCACATCTTCCTTTAATAATTGGAATTCAATATTGCTGCCTCTGAAATTGGATTTCTCTTCATGAGTGAGCTTTTGTTGTTTATAACTTTCGAAGAATTTATTCATTTTATCATAGTTATCAAATGTATTGGCATAAAGTAATTCATAATATTTCCTGGTACTTCTTTTTTAACTTTTCTTTTTTTAAGAGGAGTAAACTGGATATTGAACCCAGAGGCGCTTAACCACTGAGTCACATCCCTAGTCCTTTTCAATTTTTATTTCAAAACAGGGTCTTACTAAGTTGCTTAGGGCTTCATTGAATTACAGCAGTTGGTCTCAAACTTTCCATTCCCCTGTCTCAGTCTCCTGAGCCGCTGGGATTACAAGCATGTGCTTGGCTTTTCTTTTAATATCTGTAGAATATTTAGAGATAAAATATTTCTCATTCTTGATATTGGTGATTTGTGTCCATTCTTAAATTTCCTTGTCATTCTTCTAGAGATTTATCAAGATTACTATATTTCTTCAAGAGCCAAATTTGTTTTTATAGATTTCCTCCATTTTTGGAAGTGTTTTATTTAATTAATTTATATGCTGATATTTCTTTTTTCTTTAACTTCATTCATTTCTGGTTTGTTTTCATTTTCTGCTGTGTAAAGGTAGAAACTGAGAACTCTGCTCAGAGCACTTCTTTGCTGACAGGTGCACATGGTCCTATAAACATTCATTGAGTAGTGCATTAATGGCACCTCACAATTTTTGACATGATGTGTTTTCTTTTTCATGATTTGAAAACACTTTCTAATTTCCTTATTAATTTTGTTTTGTCTTATGGATTATTTAGATATCTGTTATTTACTTCAATTATTTACATATTTTCTGGTAATCTTTTTGTTACAGATTTAAAAATAATCAGTGAACAATTTTCATTACAGCTTTATAAATACAAACTAGTTAGATAGATAATACATGTAGTGACATGTATCCACATGTACCCACATACTTTCTCCTATGATTTCTATTTTTCATTAGTGTGGTATATTTGCTGCAATTAATGACCCCAAATTGGCACTACATTATTAGCTATACTCCATAACTTATATTGTTTCACTCTGAGTTACACAGTTATGTGGGTTTTGACAAACACATAATGATATATGTATCCACCACTACAGTTTTCAATAGAATGGACTCACCACCCTAAAAGCCCCTATGCTTCACCTATTCATTCTTCCCTCCTCTCTTCCTAAGTTCCTAGTAACCACTGATTTTCTCTCTCTGTACAGATTTGCCTTTCCAAAATGTCATATTGTTGGAATAACTTTCCGTTCAAAACTAGTAGCTACAAGCAGCTCAGAGTACTAGGAAAACCTGCACTTGAACAGGCCTGAGAGGAACACCTGCAGGACAGGGCGCTCTGCTTAGAGAGCCCTCTGTGAAACCACATCCTCAGGTTAGTGTTGCCAAGCTACCAGACTACCAGGTCAGGAAACTGAGG
This sequence comes from Ictidomys tridecemlineatus, assembly GCF_052094955.1. NCBI lineage: Eukaryota > Metazoa > Chordata > Mammalia > Rodentia > Sciuridae > Ictidomys > Ictidomys tridecemlineatus. The sequence continues at coordinate 60,836,661 of NC_135489.1, forward strand.
GTCAGGTGCTTCAGGGTATGAAATCCCCCAACTCATAAAGTCCCCCTCCCTTAGGGACAAAGACCCTTCCAGACTTCCTTCCATCATGACAGCAATATTTAGTGCTTCCTCACAGTGCGGTTACATTAGGCATAAGATGATTGGCTTATAGATGTTACGATGCTTATGTGTGATTGGCAGGCACGCCCTACCTGAACCCTATAAGAACTGTATGCATTCCAAAAATAAACGCCTGGAGGCTGACTGAGGTTGTCACCTGCCAGCTCTCTCGAGCTCCTGATGTCTATGGTTGATTTGATACCGAATCTCTACCCCCTGCAACTGAGGTAGCAGAGTGACCATTGACCACACCAGTGACCAGGAATGCATACATCATATAGTTGGAACTTTCAAGTATTCATTTTCAGATAACCATCTTTCATTTACCAGTATACATTTATGATCCCTCCATGTCTTTTTATGGATTGATACCTCAATTATTTTTATTGCTGAATAATATTCTGTTGTAAGAATGAAGTACAATGTGTTCATACATTAACTAGTTAAAAGACTTCTAAGCTAGTTCCCATTTTTGGTGATTATGAACAAACCTTCCATAAATATTCATGTGCAGGCTTTTGTGTGAGAATAAATTTTTGACTCATTAGGACAAACATTTAGGCATAAAATTGCTGGATTGTAAAGTAAAACTATGTTTATCTTTGCAAGAAACCTCAGAATCGTATTCCAAAGTGAATGCACCATTTTGCATTCTGACCAAACACAAAGTTCTTTTACTTCACATCCTTACTGGTATTTGATATTGTCATTTAAAAAAAAACTAGTCATTTTAATTGTGGCATAGAGGCATCATTATGAAAATCCCTAATGACACCTGGTATTCTGTAGTTTTTCATAAGCTTTTGTTCCATGTGTAGATTTCCTTTGGTAAAATGGTTTCAGGTTTTTTTAAATCCATTTACTAGTTGGGTTGTTTTCTTATTATTATATTTTTGGAGTTTTTTAAATATTTTGGATGCAGGCCTTAATAAGATATTTGTTTTTCAAATATCTTCTCCAAGTCTGTAGTTTGTTTCTTCATTCTCTTAACATTTTCTTTTTTAGAGCATAAGTTATTATTTGATTGAGTATTTGAGATGGGTCTCACTATGTTGCCCAGGCTTGTTTTAAACTTCTGGACTCATGTGCTCCTATTACCTCAACCTCCCATGTTATTACAAGTTTTTAATTTTATGAAAGTCCCAATTTACCAGTATTTTCTTTCATTGATTATAGTTTGGTATTGAATTTTTAAAAATCACTGTTTCAAGGGCTGGGGCTATAATTCAGAGGCAGATCACTAGCCTAGCATATGAGAGGCTCTGGGTTCAATTCAATTTTTTATAAATGTCTTAGAGTTTTATGTTTAAATTTAGGTCTACAATTTTAACTCATAGAAATAGAGAATAAAATGATTGTTAGCAGATACTGGCATCAAAACAGACATGTACACAGTGGAATATCATAGAAGACACAGAGATAAATCCACAAATGAACAGTCATCTGATCTCTGACAAGATGTCAAAAGATACATTAAAGAAAAGACACCCTTTTAACACATGGTGTTGAGAACACTGAATAATATATGTAAAAGAATAAAATGAGACCCTTATTATATATTTCTTTTTATACTCTGTCTATTATTTTGAAATAAAAAATATTAAGATAATTCAAATGCATGTTTGTTGTAAAAATTTCATATGAGAATATACAAAACAGAAAAACCAAATACTTGTAAGTACCCCAGGGACTCAATTTCTTTATAGACCTAGCACAGCAAAAAGGCTTTGGAAAAATGCATGACTTTCCAGACCTGTTGTTATAACATAAAATAGTCTTCTATTTATCCATTATTGGCAGTGGTGCTCTGGAAGGAACCCAGTGCCTCACCTGCTAGGTGAGTGCTCTACCATTGCATTCCACCCCCAGCCTTACTTTCCTATTTACTGTCTTACAGATCATTCCATATTATGGCACTGCAGTGTCATCTCTTTCTTCTTAATGGTTGTATACTATTCTGCAGGATTGATGCACTAGACTTTCTTTAACTGGTCATCTCTCTACTGATGGCTGGTTAACAATGATATTGTGCATCCTTTTGTGCACACCTCTGGTCTCATCTCTGTCAAAGAGCTGTACACAGATTGATGACTCTGTATATGCTACTTTGCCTTAAAGTCCTCTCTGGACATGTCTTCTTTTCTGTTTAAAAGTTATTGATATAAAGTTTTCTGAACAATACATTTGATTTTTTAGAGCAGACAAATCCAGTGAAATGACAGCTGATATATCATTATCTATACTTTATGGATCCTTATATGTGCATCTACTTCAGTGTCTCTAACATAGTTGACATTTGATAAGTGCTTTTTGGATAAATGGGGAAAAATTAATTAGACACAGGTACAAAGTGGAACAGTTCACATCCCAAAGTTCCTAGAGTTAGAAATCAGGACTTAAACTGGTTAGTGAATCAACAAGATTCCATTTGATTCCACATTTTGTATCTCAGAGCTAGAAGCAAGGAGATATTTCATTAAAGTTCCTTAGTTTGGTAAAGTTGCAGAATGAAAATTATTTCTTCACCACTGAAAGCTTCTCAAAGAACTCAATGAAATGAAGGAAAAAAGAAAAACACAAGACTAAAAACTGCACAGCAATTGGGAAGACTAAAGTATGAAGTTGTAGGCATATTTGCATTCACCCAGGCTTTCTAGAATTATATTAAATGCATTTTAATGTAAACATTTATGCCAAATATATCTCCTCCCTCCACTCATTCTCTACAAATTACAACCTTGATGGGAAGCTGAATAGGCAAAGGAGCACATTTGTTCAGGCTTGGTATGGTGCACTTCTTCCAAGCAAAGATCTGGGAACATGGCAATTCTGCCCCTAAAGTTCAGAGGTGATCTGACCCAGTTTAGTACCACTAGCTTTGCAAAAGATCAGATGAGGGTAAAGTGAAAGTGAGGCCTACCCCTTAGACCACTGCATACAATGATACAGTGCTTGTACGATTCAAGAACAAACAGGGTGAAGTCAGGAGTTGGAGAATTTGAGGGGTAAAAGAAATAGAATAAGTACGAATGAATTTGTGAATCTGTTGAAAGGAAATGCTGTCTTAATTTTATAAGAATGTTGAAATTTCACTCTTACATTTCATAACGAAGGACCAGGCTTAATTAACAGTATGTCATTTATACCTATAAATACTCAAAGGCCAACAGATGAATATTCAGCTAGATTAATACCCACTCACTGGGCAATGAGGGTCAGGCCCTGCACCCAGCATTACATATATAACTGCACAAAAATAGCCATGGCAGCCACAGAGTTTACTTCCCATAAGTACATCATAAACAAGCTGCCAACTGAGCCTTCCTCTTGATGACCTTGAGATAAAATGGTCCTGGGCCCTCCCCCTACCATTGGTCAGTCAAGTCACTCACTGTTATCCAGTCATGCACTGACCACCATGGCTGTCCCCTGGCCTATAATCTCAGTCTATTCAAACCTGTTAGTAACAGTTCAGTTCTGTATTAAGTTGGCTAGAAAATAGCCTTCCAGGAAGTTTTTCCTCTTGCCTTCTTCCAAAATAGGAGAATTTCTATCTCAACATTTATGTTCCAGCCCACCTCTGGCCATCTGCATGAATGACACTGTCAGGCAGCAAGCAGGGGGATATGACACATCTAGCAGGGGACAGAGCACTCTGTAGGAGCCCTTGACACAAGCCTGGCATTTACCATGATAAGCAGCTAGAGGTCAGGACCAGAAAAGAATCTAACCTTTGAAATAGAAAAAAAAAAAAAAAAAAAAAAAAACCTGGATGCTAACAGCAATGGCAGAAGAGTATCTAATATTTTTAGATTGGTATATATTACATAACCCCAAATTTGTGGAAAAAATATTTATACAATATATATTTCTTTTTCACAGAAAGGATGCCTGAGCTGGAAGCCATGCTGACTTTCACAGGACCTGCCTGCTTTTTGTTGAAGGTCAACCTCAGTCCTTTCTCTCAGGTGTCTGTCTCCCAGGTTCCTTTGAATCTCTTTTTTGATCCGGTGCATGGAGGCTGTCAAGCTTCTGCATGTCTTCTCTAAGACCATTTCTAAGATCTTCATTGTTTCTTAGAAATTCCTTCACCACTTCCAGTCAATTTGAGATCTCTTCAGGCAACACCTCTTGTTCTTCTGCTTGAAGATACATCTCTTCAAATTCTTCCTTCAGTAATTCTATTTTTATTTCATTTACTTGGCTTGCACTCAGGTAACTTCCGGTTTCACATTTATACCCATCTTGCTGATCCTAGGGATGTGAACAGCCCAGTCAGATGTCAACTGTTCTATTCTATACTGTCATGCCACAATCTTTGCGATATTCTTGAATTCATTCAGAAAATTTTGGATCTTTATCTTGGAGTCATACAGATGATACTTTCATCTCTGAAAAGTGCATGATCTCATTGCGACACTTAATCACCTCTGTGACTTTCTTTCAATTAACCAAAAAGTGATCACAGGAGTTGATGAAATTTAAAAGAGCAGCTGCATCTTATTCCTTAAGTCCTCATTTGTCTGTTAGTTGTTGGGGCATGTAGGCCTTGGCTACCTCCCAAGCATCCATGGGCCAGAGGCCCAGCCAGCAGTTTCCCCAGTGCATGTATCCATTTCTGTTGTGATGTCTCAAAATCTCCTGTTTCAACTCCGCAAACACCTGACACTGTGGCTGAAACTGATGGGTACCACCTGCAACAGGTGGTGCTGGGGCCCAGGCCAGGGGCCAGGGTGAGCAGGCTGCAATGAAAGGACAGCATCTCACAGTGGATCGAGCCTTGCAGGCAGCTGTGCAGCAGCAGCAGGAAGTATCCTGCTTTCACCCAGTTCTTGTACTCTGAGAAATTCCTTTATTATAAATTTCAAAATAACTAAAAGAGAGTTTAAAATGTTTCACCACAAAAATATAATAGATCAGCAAAGGACTAAATAGACATATTAATGAGCTTGACTTTTTAAGAATTCCACACTGTGTGTGGTGTGTGTGCATGTGTGTATAAAATAATATGGCACCCCATTAGTATACACAGTTATTCTCAATTCAAAATGATGTTAATAAAAATTAGATCTAAGACACAGGTTGAGTTAATATTTATTGATTTATAGAAAGGAACAAGGGTTGTGATCGTATTATGGTTTGAATCTGGAATGTCCCCCAAAGGACTCATGTGCTGAAAGCATGGTCCCCAAAGCATCAAGGTGCAGAGGTGGAGCTTTTAGGCAATGACTGGATCATCAGTGCTCTGAACTCATCAGGGGATTAATCCAGTGATGGCCGAATGGATGTCTGGGAGGTGAGACCTATTTGAAGCAAGTAGGTCACTTAGAAGTTGACCTGGAGTTTTATCTTCTCCTCATCCACGTTCTCTCCCTCTCTTTCTCTGCTTTCTGGTTGCCCTGAACTGAACAGCTTTTCTTCACTAAGCCTTCCACCATGACGTTCTGTTTCACCTCAGGTTCAGGAAATGGAGCCAGGTAACCAAGGACTCAAACCTCTGAAACTGTGAGCCAAAATTAATCTTTCCTTCTCTAAGTGATTTGTGGTGGATACTTTAGTAACAGCAATGAAAAAATAATAACACAGATAGTATCTAAATTCCTTTTCTTTTGCTGCTGCTGCTTCTTCATTTATCCTTTTTCTCCCTCCTCCTATGTATAAATATACAATGACTTCATTCAATTTGGAAAGACTATCTTTCCTGCGTTGAATCACCTTTGCTTTTTTGCAAAAGAACAGTTAACCACATTTATGTGCTTTTATTTCTGGACTCTCTATTCTGTTCCACAGATCAATTTGCAAGTTCAACAACATTTTTCTTCTTCTCCAGTATTGTTGACTATTATGAGTCTTCTGCCTTTCTATATAAATTTTAGAATAAGTTCACCAACTTCCACAAAATAAGTTGTTGGTGCCTTCACTGGAATTGTATTGAATGTGTAGATCAAGTTGGAGAGAAGTGACCTCTTGACAACATTGATTTTTCTGATCTATGAGCATGGTATGGCTCTTCATTCATTTAATTCTCCATTTATTCTTTTCATCAGAGGTTTAAAACTTTCCTCATTTCCCCACCACATTTTTTTAAATATTTTTTTTAGTTGTAGATTGACACAATACTTTTATTTTATTTATTTATTTTTATTTGGTGTTGAGGATAGAACCCAATGCCTCACAAGTGCCAGGCCAGCACTTTACCACTGATCCACAACCCCAGACCTCCTTGACCACACTTACCAGGTTATGTTCCAAGTATTTTTTCCTTGATACTAGTGCAAATTATATTGGGTTTTTAATTTCATATTGCAATTGTTCATTGAGGATATATATAGGAAAGTAGTTGAATTTGTATAGTAACTTCATATCATGTAACATTATATAGTAACTTATTAATTATAGAAGTTTTTCTGGTTGAATCTAAGATTTCCAACATAGAAAGTCAAGTCATCTGTGAATAAAGAGCATTTAATTTATTTTTTCCAAATCTGTGTATCTTTCATTTTATTTTATTGTCTTTCTGCATTAGCTAAGAATACAGGAGCAGTAAGAGGAGGCATACATGCTGTCCTTTTGATCTTAGGAGCAAACACCCAGTTTTTCACAGTATGTATAAGATTGGCTGTTGGATTTTTTGCTTTGTTTTTGATAGATTTTTAGTCAAGTTGATGAATTTCCATTACATTCCTAGTTTCATGAAAGTCTTAGTTATGAATGAACATTGGAGTCTGCCAAATGCATTTTCTGGATCTGTTTATATGATCAAATGATTTTTCTTCTTTAGTCTGATTGATGAATTAATGACTTTAATTATATTTTGAATGTTGAGCCAGCCTTGCACACCTGGAGTAAATATCTCTTGGTCTTGCTGTAGAATTGCTATTCTGTATTGCTAGATTCTGTTTGCTAATACTTTGTTGAGGATTTTTTTTAAAAAATCTATGTTCATGAAAGATATTGGTCAGCACATATTTTTTCTATGTATGCCTTCATCTTGTTTTGGCATATAGCCCCATGGAATGATTTGGGAAATGTTCCCTATTCTTCCATTTTTCTGGGAGAGATGGTAAATAATTGTTATCATATCTTCCTTAAATTTTTGGTAAAATTCACAGTGAAATTTTTGTGCCTGGTGTGCTTTCTTCCTTGAAAGGCTGTTTATTATTCACCTGTTTCCATTCCAGATATAGAACCATACAAGATTATTTCTGCTTTTGTGAATGCTATAGACTGAGTTTGTATCCCTTTAAAATGTATTAGTTGAAACATTGTCTCCTATGTGATGGTATTAGGAGGAGGGGACTTTGCGAAGTTAAGGAATGGGATTAGTGCTTTGATAAAAGAGGCCACAGGGGTCCTCACCCCTTCTGCTATGTGAGAACACATCCTTCTATATTCCAGGAAGTGGATCCTCATTAGACACTGAACTGCTGATGGCTTGAATTGATTTTGAACCCACTCAGCCTCCAGTAAGATGAAAAATAAATTTCTGTGTCAATTCAAAAGAATATCAATCCACCTGGTTTGTGGTATTCTGTTATAGCATCATGAATATATGAAGATCCTGAGTTGGTAGTTTGTGTCTTTCATGTAATCAGAAATTTTCAAATTTATAAACATATATAATTTGCATGATATTCTTTTGTGAACCTTTTAAGGTCCTTGATATCAGTGGCCATGAACTTCTTTTTATTTCTGATATTAGTAGTTTTAAAATCATTTATGTCTCTTTCCTCTTCTCCTTCCTCTTCTTCCTGCCTCCTCCTTCTTCTCTCTTTGCTGTTTCCCCTTCTCTCCCAATTATCCTGGCATGGGTTTCTATCAATTTTGTTGATCTTTTCAAAAAATTAGCTTTGAATTTTGTGAACTTTTTGATATTGATTTCCTTTTTAAATTTTTCACTGATTTTTGTTCTAACTTTTTGTCTCTTTTTTTTCTGCTTTATTTAAGCTCTTTCTCTATTTTCCTAAGATGAATGCTTAAATTATCAATGATTTATCTTTCTTCTCTTTAATATAGGCATCCACTGCTAAAATCTTCCTTTTAAGTACTGTTTTCTCTACATTCCTCAAATTTTGGACAACTATCTTAATTTTCAAAATAATTCTGAATTTCTCTTGAATTCAGAATTGAATTTTTGAACTATTTGGCTCATATACTGTCTAGAAGTATGTTGTTCAATCTTCAATATTTGGGGAATTTTGTTGTATTATTCTACTATATTTTCTAATTTGCTCCATTGTTGTCTAGGGCATGTTTTATATGATCATTATTTTTTTAATTTGTTCAGTTACATTTTATATCCTAGCATGTGATCTATCTTCGTTAGAGTTCTATGTGATCTTGAGAAGGATGTGAATCCCGCTGTTGTTGGATGGAGTAGTCTATAGATGTCAATTATTTCCAGTTAATAATTGTGTTTTAGTCAGTTTTTGCATTGCTGTGACTAAAAGGGCAGAACAAGAAGGACTTAAAGGAGGAAAGTTTATTTGAGGTTTTAGAGGTTCCGTTCATGGCTGGTTGATTTTATTTCTCTGGGCCTAAGGTGAGGCAGAACATCATGGCAGAAGGATATGGTGGACGGAAGCAGCAGAGCACATGGCAACCAGGAAGCAGAGAAAGAGCTCCACTCACCAAGGACAAAATACAAATCCCAAAGTCATACCCCTAGTGATCTGCTTTCTCCAGCCACAAGCTCCCTTACTACAGTTACCATCCAACCAGACTTTATCAGCGAATGAATCCACTGATTAGGTTATACTTCTTATAATCTAATTATTTAACCTCTGAAAATGTTTGCATTGTTTCACACATGAGCTTTTGGGGGATACCTTATAGGTAAACCATAACATTCTACCACCAGCTCCCCAATTAGTCAATTTCCAGAAGTCTCCTTAGTTTTAACATTTCCAGGATTGCCCAAGAGTCCAAGTTCAAAATCTCATCTGAGACTCAAGACAAGCTCTTAGCTGTGAGAGTGGCACAGAGTAAACATTTCCATTCCACAGAGAGAAATAAGCATAGAAAGAAGAAATGGGACCAAAGAAAGCAAGACTGAAATCCAGGTGGGCAAATGAGTCCTGTAGCTCCATGTCCAGCATCTGGAGCACATGGCATCCTAATGTTCCATCCAAAGAGCTTGTGTGGCTCTATTCCTGTGGAATTGATGGTTGCAGTTTCCTTGATTCCTGCAGCTTTCTTTTGCAGACATTTCAAATTACTGGCATCTCTTAGTCTTGGAGTCTCAATTGCAGCTCTGGCTTCCTTCTCACATCTTCATACATCACCCTCTCAGGCTGCCTGTGAGGATTTCAACCCTGCTACACTTTGGCCTATCAGACCTTCCTTTGACATCTCAGTGGAAGCTTCATGAGCCCCTAACTCCAGTATCCTGCAAACCTGAAGAATCAACACCATGTTAAGGTGTGCCGTAATCTCAAGCAGTAGTCAAAGCTCCTGGGACCATGGCTACAGCAGCTTCTGAGTGCCTAGGTAGCTTAGCATAGTGAAATGACTTTTAAGCCTCCCATCCCTGCCCCGTTTAAGCAGCATGCTCCCATGGCTTCTTCTCAGAGGAATTTTACTTTTATACCCTTGAGCCTGAGATGCTAGTCCTGATATGTCCTCAAGCCATCTTTCTTATTGTTTCTAGCTTCCCTTTAGTGGATGTGTCTTTTAAAAACCATATCTCCCTTATCCCTAGTTTTATTCTCACTTTTATGGCTACACTGCAAGTTTTTTAAATCTTTCTTCTCTGTTTTCTGCTCCTGATTATCATAGTAAACTTGGTTAAAACCCACCAGCAATATATAAGCCTCTGCCTGAATGCTATGCTGCCTTAAAATTTTCTCCACCAGATTAATTAGCCTCTCACCTCTAAACTCAGCCTCACAGAAAGTCTCAAGACTTAGGTAAAATGAAGACAAATCCTCTGTCAGAATATAATACAATATAAACCCCCAAATCATGCCTTCAGTGACCTTCTTCCTCCAGTTACCACCCAGTGAATCTTTATCAATGGATTAATCTCCAATTAATTTAAAGTTCTCACAATCTAATCAATTCACCTCTGAAAATTCTTGCATTGTCTCATACATGAGCTTTAGGATGATACATCATTTGTAAACCATAATGATATGGAACTATTTGGTTCAATGCTAGTTCTGTGGATTATTCGTTGAAGGACATTGAGTTCTCCAAGTAAAAAAATTAACTCGCCTATTTCTGCTTGCAATTTTTTCAATATTTCCTTACATAGTTTGATGCCTTGCTTTTAGATGCATAATTATAGATTAGTGTTAGTATGGCACACACACACACACACACACACACACACACACACCTATTCAAAAAGTAATCTCAAATAATACTATATAGCTTCAGGGTTAGTACTGTTACATTGTAACAGAATATTCCCAGTTTCTTTCTCACATAACATAACATTGCTGTCATTCATTTTTGCCTACCCTTGTATTATTATTGCCCAATACAATCCAGTTATTATTTTTCTATTTGATTAGATAGAATAAAAAGTGAGGATTTTATTTTACCTTCATTCTTTAATGTTCCTCCCTTCTTTATGTAGATCCAACTTTCTTACTTATTAATTTTTCTTTTTTCAGAAAATCTCCTTTAAAATTTTTTGTAAGGTAGAGCTATTACAAATTTCCTCCATTTATATTTCAGTGAGTCTTTATTCTTAACTTTTTTTCTTCTTTTCATCTTTTTTTTTTTTTTTTTTTTTTAAGCTTCACGGAGAGCACTTATTATAAGTCCCCACAGTGACTTCCTATTCTCCAGCTTCCTTGGCCCTTTTTGCCCAGATGCCAAAGTTGTGGCCATTGGCCGGATCCATGAGGAGACTGGCAAATGCCTAGACTCTGACTTTCTCCTTCTGTACATGTTCTGGATAGGCATTACTGGGCCTGTCAGCTGGGTGGCCAGTTGGAGTTCTTCAGCAGAATTGTCTCCCTTCTGGGAGTGGAGGGCTTTCTGGGGAAGAGGATGAGCTTGAAGCAGTACTCCTTCAGCCGTTGCACGTTGGCCTGTAGCGAGAGTGTGTATTTGTTCCGCCTCTCGGGTCCACAAAGATGCCGATGGTCTGGGCCACTTTTTTGTGGATGCCTGCCACCTTCAAATCTTCCAGGCTGACGTCCCTGCAAGCTCGGACTTTGGTGTGATACCGCACCTCACTATGGGCCCAATGGGTCCAGACTCAGGGCACCATGTGGTTGGTGTACTTTTGTTTGCCGGGCCTTGCTCCTGCCAATCTTCCCCACTGGCTGATTGAACTCTGGGGCCAGGCCGCTGGCCTGTCAGGGTGGAAGTGGGGCTTTAGAATCAGCTGGATGCCATGACTGCCTGAGGCCTTGATTCATAATTATTGATCAGTTTTTATAACACTTTAGATATTTCACTTCTCTTTCTTGATTGCATAGTTTCTGACAAATTTGATAAAAGTCTCAAACTGGTTCATATTTAAAGTTTTGTTCCCCTTCTCTGGCTTTGAACATTTTTTTCTATGATTTTCTGCAGTTTGGATATGATTTGCCTATGTGTAGATTGTTGTTTGTAGTATTTTTCAGATCTTCATGAATTTGTGGTTTGGTGTCTGTCATTAATGTTAGAAAACTCTTCCATCGATATTGCTTTAAAATTTCTGTTCCTTTTTATCATTTTTTAATTTCTAGAATACCCATTGTGCATATTACACCTTTTGCCTTTGTCACAAAGATCTTGGAAATTCTTCAGGTTTTTTTTTCCAATTTTTTTTCCTCTTTGCATTTTAGATTGAAATGTTTTTGTTCACCTATTTTCAAGGTTTTTGAGCCTTTCCTTGACTGTGTCCAATTTACTGATGAACTAATCAAAGACAGTCATTGTTTTCCTGTAGTATTTTGATTTTTAGCAATTTTTTCAGTCTTTGTTAGATTATCCACTTTCTGCTTGCATTACCCCTCTATTGTTGCATCTTGCCCACTATTTTCTAGTAGACTTTTGTCATAGTAACCATAGTTATTTTAAATTCCTTGTCTCATAATTCCTACAACTCTACCTTATTTGATTCTGATTTTCATGCTCGATTTGGGTCTCTCCAAATTGTGTTTTTTCTTGTATTTAAGCATTCTTGTCAGTTTTCTTTGAGAGTCAGACATAATATATAAGGCTCTGAAATGAGGTATAGGGGTTGCCCTTTGTCTATGATTTCACTTTATATAGTTTTATTTACCGGTGGCCAAGTATGGTCTGAAAATTCTAAATGGAAAATTCTAAGTAATTCTTAAAACTTGAATTGTGCACTGTTCTGAGAAGTGTGATGAAATCTCATGCCATTCTTCTCTGCCCTTCCTAGGATGTAAATTATCCCTGTGGCAAGCATATCTACACCATATATTCTTCATACTCAACACCATGATGCTCCTTCTGATGTATTGTCAGGTCATTAGTAGCCTAATGCTGCCTCACTATGCCTACATCATTCACTCATAGCATCTTATCACATATACCTGGCATCATCTCACATCATAGAAGAAGAAGAAGAAGAAGAAGAAGAAGAAGAAGAAGAAGAAGAAGAAGAGGAGGAGGAGGAGGAGGAGGAGGAGGAGGAGGAGGAGGAGGAGGAGGAGGAGGAGGAGGAGGAGGAGGAGGAGGAGGAGGAGGAGGAGGAAGGGGAAGGGGAAGGGGAGGAGGAGGAGGAGGAGGAGGAGGAGGAGGAGGAGGAGGAGGAGGAGGAAGAGGGGAGGAGGAGGAGGAGGAGAGGAGGAGGAGGACTTTAAGATATTTTCAGATAAACTACCTTAACTTTTAAGTATAGTTTTATATTTAAGTATAGTTTTGCAGTATAGTTTTAATTATTCTATTTTATTATTACTATTAAGCTTTTACTGTGCTTAATTTATAAACTAAATTTATCATAGGTAAATATGTAGAGCAAAAACATAGCATACATATGTAGGATTTAGTGCTTCTTGTGGTTTCTGCCATCCACTGTAGATCTTGAGAGTATCTCTGTGGGTAAGGGAGGATGACTAGATAAGCTATTGTTGTGAGATGTTATGTTTATCTAGCTAGCAGTTAGGTTGTGCTTGTTGTTTGCATTAAATGTGTATGTGAGAGGATAAAATTTCCTCTAGTGTCTTTGTATCTCCTCTGTTGTTTTTTGTGTCACTAGAAATCACCTCATAGATGAAATCCAAGTCTTGGCAGTTCTTCCATGTGTAATCCACCATTATTATACAGCAACCTTATTCATGTTGTTTGGAAAGAGAAGGTGCATCTGGAATCCTTTGAGTCTCAGAATTTTAGTAGCCCTAGGCCTCTGAGCTGTGCCATTCACTTGTGCTTCTTAGCTTTACTGTCCCTCTTAGGTGAGGCAGGATGGATATGGAGTGCTAGAGTTGGGTAATTTCCCTTTCCCCAAATTGAATAAGGCTTTGGTGAAGTCATTTACCTTCTAGGATAATCCTTTTCTGTGTAGAATGCTTTTGGCTTATTTCAAAATGTTACTTTTCCCTTCCCTTTGTCAAAAACATGAGTTTCACTTTTAAGAACTCTGCAGGCCTTCAAGAGGTAAAGGCCATAAAATCTTAGGGTCCTCCTCAGACTGAACCCCCAGGAGTTTATAATTCTCAAATTAATCAACACTCAGCTTAATAAATACTTTTAAGGGAAGAATGTAAGGGAAATCTGTTTACATAGGACATGTTTAAAGTGGAGTATGTTTCAAATGAAAAACAAGAATAAGAAATGTAAAATTTCATAAAAAATGAAATTTTCACATGAGATCACCTCCAGCCGCAGAGCTGACTGTGTCCTATCAACAGGAGTCACACTTTGTTCCAGGGACTTATCATCCCAAAGGTAAATCTTGAAAACAATGGAAACAATGACCAGGAAAGAGTTTGCTCCTCTGGAAAGCAGCTATCCTCTCAAGGCAATGGCTTATGTACCTGGCAAATGGCTCACTCATCAACAACTTCTTTCAAGACTGGTTTTAAGGGTTTTGCTTTACTGTGCTTTAAATCAAAACTACTTCAAAACATTTATTGTAGCACAAAATAATCGGTTTCAATGTGAAATTTCCATACATACATTCAACATGCTTGATTGATTGTATCTACTCCCCTCCTACTCAACCTGCCCCTTGTCTCTTTCCCTTTCCCTGGTAGTCTCCCTACTGCTTTCATATTGTCTTCTTCCTATATACTACATGAAGAGAGAAAACACCCAATATTTGTCTAAGTCTGGTCTATTTTACTTAACATGATCATTTCCAGTTCCATCCATTTTCCTACAAATGACATAATTTTATTCTTAATCATGACTGAGTAAAACTCCATTGTGTGTGTGTGTGTGTGTGTGTGTGTGTGTGTGTGTGTGTGTGTGTGGTCTAGAGGCACTAGACCACTATTTTGTATTTATTTGTTTATTTTTTTAAAGAGAGAGAGAGAGAGAGAGAGAGAGAGAGAGAGAGAGAGAGAATTTTTTTTAATATTTGTTTTTTAGTTTTTGGCGGACACAACATCTTTGTTTGTATGTGGTGCTGAGGATGGAACCAGGCGAGCTCGCTACCGCTTCAGCCACATCCCCAGCCCCCACTATTTTGTGTATGTGTGTGTGTGTGTGTGTGTGTGTGTGTGTATAGATAGATATATCTATATATATATATAACATTTCCTTTATCTAGTCATCTGTTTATGGATTCCTAGGCTGATTCCATCACTTTACTGTTTTGAATTGTGCTGAAATAAATATGGTTATGCATGTATATATATCAAGTATGCTAACTTTAATTCTTTGGATAAATTCTGAGTAGTGATATACCTGGATAATATGGTAACTCTGTCTTTGGTTTTCTGAGGACCCTCCATAATGATTTTCATAAAGGTTGTACTAATTTATATTCCCACTAGCAGTGTATAAGAACTCTTTTTCTGTATATCCTCATCAACACTTATTGTTATTTGTGTTCTAGATGATTGCCAATCCTAATTAGAACTAGATGGAATCTCGGTGTAGTTTTGATTTGCCTGTTCCTGGTAGCTAAAGATGATATTTTTTTCTTTCTGTAATTGTTGGCCATTTGTACTTCTTTTTTTTTTTTTAACATTATGGTTCTTTTTTTTTTATTGTTGGTTGTTCAAAACATTACATAGTTCTTGATATATCATATTTCACATCATTTGTACTTCTTTCAAGAAGTGTCTGTTCTGTTGATTTGCCCATTTCCTGAATGGTTAATTTGGTTGGTTGTGTGGGGGGCAGGAATTGAGACTGAGTTCTTTATATAATTTACATGGTAATACTATGTTGGAAGAGTAGCTGGCAAAGATTGTCTCCCATTCTATAGACTCTCTCTTCATTCCATTGTTTCCTTTGTTGCACATAAGCTTTTAAATTTTGTGTCATTCCATTTATCAATTTCTTGGTATTACTTTCTGAGTTTTAGGAGTCTTATTGAAGAAGTCATTGCCTGTACCTAAATGTTGGAGTGCTATTCGTATGTTTTCTTCCAGCAGTTTGCAAAGTTTCTGGTCTAAGGTTTAGGTCTTTTTCCATTTTGAGTTGACTTTTATATAGGGTGAGAGATAGGAATTAGCTTTATTCTCTAATATATGACTTCCTAGTTTACCTTTTTACTAAAGGGTCTGTCTTTTCTCAAGTGTATGTTTTTGGCATATTTTTCAAGAATCAGATAACTGTAGTTGTGTTTTATATTATATTCACATTGGTTTATGTGTCTGTTTTTATGCTATACTATAGCTCTGTAGTATAATTTGAAATTGGGTTTCTTGATGCCTCCAGCTTTAGCTATGCTAGTTTTTTCTTTCTTTCTTTTTTTGTACCAGGAACTGAATTCAGGGGCACTAGACCAGTATTTTGTATTTTATTTAGAGACAGGGGCTCACTGAGTTCTTTAGTGCCTCACTTTTGCTGAGGCTGTCTTTGAACTCGTGATCCTCCTACCTCAACCTCCAGAGCCACTGGGATTACAAACATGCACCACTGTGCCTGGCTCCTATCTAGCTTCTTTGAGTTGTGACATGAAGAATTAGTATGCAGGGTTATTTACCACATTTTGTTAGGCAGTACCCGTTCATGTGTTTTGATTTCTAGCATTGATTTTTATCCATAGTATTGGTAGAAATAATAATCTGTAATCATTCCCACACTGTCAATCATCAGGAGCCAAGCTATAGAGTTCTGGATGCTGAATGCACTGTCAGTCATGACACGTTAAGCCTTTCTTCTTTGATTCTTTATAATCTGAAAATTAAATGAACACACAAATTGCCTTCTCTGTACCTGTTACTTGCAGATCATGGTCTGAAAACTTGAGTTGCTGTGTGAACTTTGTCTTTTTTTTTTTTGCCAGCTGCTGCACATCAGATGAGTAGGATTACTTTGCTCCCCAGACCTGTCTCCTGTAATCCAGCCACTCAAGTGGAGTCAGCCCATGCCTCCAGGCATGTGTTGATTACTCTATGAATAAAATCCTACATTCTAGCTAAGTGCTTACTTCCAGCTACCAACTGGAACATTACAAAGCTGGATTTGTGAATTCAGCTTTTCTTTTTCCTAGTCAGAGAATATTCTTATTCTCCCAGAACTACAGTTATCCACATTAAAGTTAACCAATAACTTACTTAATTAACTTGAAGGCACTTCTGGTAGCAAATATTGGGCTGAAGATTGGAAGATTTTTTGGATATAGCTCCTTAAATTTGCCTTTGTAAATTTGCTTTTTCAAACATATACATATATATATTTTTTTGAAAATAAAATTGCATGTGTACTGAACGTGTAGATTTTTTTCTTGATATTATTTCCTAAATAGTACAATATAACAACTATTTACATAGCATTTATATTGTACTAAGTATTATAAGCAATCTAGAAATTATTTAAAGCATACTGGATAATATGTTAGGTTACATGCAAATACTTTACCATTTTCCATAAGAGACTTTAGTAGACTTGGGTTTCAGTATATCTCATATAAGTGTACTCATTCAATATTTTATTTTTTCAATCCCCAGTACCACAAAAAAATAGATTTTATTTTTCTTTTTGTGTCTGACTATTTCACTTACTATTTTCAAGATTCATACATGTGGTGATGTCAGAATTCTCTTCCTTTCTAAGGCTGAATAATATTATATTATATGGACCTACTTCCTACTTTGTAAATGGCATCTTCGTAAAGTGCCCTCATATGGCAAAACCAACCGGGAGTTCATTGTAATCTCTTTAATAAGGGCACTAATCTCATTCATGAGGGTAGCACCAATATGTCAATCTCACCTTGGGAAGGCCCCACCTCATAACACAATCACATTCTAGGTCAAGACCTAGAATGCGCATTGGGGGAAAACACAAATATGCAGCCTATGATAATATTCATCTATTAACTTCAAAGGAGAAAAAAAACCCATATCAACTCTTTTCTTCCAGTTTTTTGAAGAAAAAAACTGTTCTTGGTAATTACAGCCCATCACATATTTATATATTTGGTTAGTGTGAATAATGCAGTATCTCCAGGTAGATGGAATCTAAACTCAATTCTCTCAGCCAAGTTTTTTTAAATATCCCTTTTGCAAGATGTGGAGGCACATGCCTGTAATCCCAGAAGCTCAGGAGGTTGAGGCAGGAGGATCCTGAGTTCTAAGCCAGCCTCAGCATCTGCAGGGCACTGAGCACTCAGTGAGACCGTCTAAATAAAATTCAAAATAGGGCTGTGAATGTGGCTCAGTGGTAGAGTGCCCCTTGAAAGGCTAAGGCTCGTCATCGGAGATTAAAATGTGTGTGTGGACACACACAGATAGCAGTGACAAAGATGAAGCGCTGGGCTGGGAATGTGGCTCAGGCGGTAGCGCACGCGAGCGGCCAGGTTCAATCCTCAGCACCACATACCAACAAAGATGTTGTGTCCGCCGAGAACTAAGAAATAAATATTTTTAAAAAATTCTCTCTCTCTCTCTCTCTCTCTCTCTCTCTCTCTCCCCTTCCTCTCTCACTCTCTCAAAAAAAAAAAAAAAAAAAAAAAAAAGATGAAGCGCTTTATTGCAAACTGCTGCTAGTTAAAGTGAAAGTCAGTTATCTTAGACCAGGAAGCTCCTGAGGCCAATCATAGTAAAGGTCAGGTCATCACCTACGGTGCAGGAATGTCCGCCCTGCATAAGATTCATGGAGATCACAAACTGTTCACGAGTGCGGAAGATGGGAGGACCAATTAGTGAATTTTCAAAACAACTTGTTATCTGCCCACTGGCAATTTGCCTGCTGCCATATTGCATTAGGGGCTTCTTATCTGAAAGGCCTGAGGAGTTCTCAGGGAAACTCCCAACACCCCTGAATCAATCCCTGGTAGCCCCCTCACCAAATAAAAAAAAAAAAAAAATATATATATATATATATATATATATATATATATATAATAAAATTACCTGTCTCAGTGTAAATATATACGGCCTTCACACTATATTTTCTGAACTCATTTGAGAAGGTCAACAAGAATTTAAATATATACATTTTGCAGAAAAATTTCTTAGCTTTTTGTCAACTGGCATTCTGTTTTCATACTAATTGCTCCATTTAGTAAATGAGATCTTCAATCCAAACTTATTGATGTTATTCTTTTTTAAACTTTCTATATTGAAAGATGTGCAGTTTACATTCTTCATTTACAAAATTATGTTTAGAAACTTTGCCTCCTCATGACTCATTATTCTTTATACATCAAGATTAGATTTTTAATTTCATTTTTAATAAAAAAATACTTTCAAGTATAAACTCAGCTCTGTTCCCTTCTCTCTACTACCAAAGGAGTGAAAAAAAAATCAGACTCACCTTTTATGTCTTTCCCTTGGAATCCCCTATGGTTGTGTCAGTGAGTGACAGTCTTCGTGCTGTGATTGAAAGAGGTTCTGTCTCCCTCCTTCCCTGGTGGACCTGCCTGAGCACTCCGGAAACGCCAGTGGCTCTCACAAGTGGACACCATCAAGGACCACACTGAGGACATGGCAGTGTTTGAGTGGAGTGGATTGTTGGCCTGCTAACTCTGAGATCTATTTTAATCCTAAGCATCTCTAATTCTATTCCTGAAGAACACCAGGAACATGTCTGTGAGTCTGTCTCCACATAGACAAAATGTTCCTGTAAGCACTTTTCAAAATATCCATGCAGTATTGTTTGTATACTTGAAGTTCTGAGAGGTTAAGCCTACTTGTCTGAGACACCAGTGTTAGCTACAGAAGGTACACCTTGGCTGGGCAGGCTGGATTGAAAACAAAGTTTCAAAGATCTAGAATGTTCATTGGGGAAAAACATAAACATGAAGTCTATGATAATATTCTTCTTGAGTTGAGATGTATGTAATCAGATGCATCATCTGTTGGTTGTTAAAGCCCTAGCTTCCAAGATCTAATTATAGAAAACACAGCTTATCAGAGAGAACCCAAATAGATGCTGAGCTATGTAGTTTATATCATAAAGGTGATATTTATTCTCTCTGAAGTCTGTTGGTTCTCCAGGATTTGTTGCTTGAGGGCTTATGGGGAAAATTACTTTTAATAGAAATAATACTATATTTTATTCACAGTATTTTCATATTCAGAAGATTTTAATAACAAATTGGCTCCCAGTGTGAAAGTTAAATTAAATACATTCTCAGATTTAAATAAGACATGTAGAAATAAGAATTTATAGGAAGAACATAGCTAATGAAGAAGGGAAATGAGTGGAGTTGTGTTTAATCTGTGGAGAATCTTGAGACAGGGCTTCACAGCAGCTGGCCAATGCGATCCTTCTTCCTCTCAGGGGCAGGTCCTCAAGCTTCCCAGTGCCCTGGGCTTGTTCAGCTGTGTGAAAAGGACTGAAGGCATTGGTCAAGAAATGTCACATGTTCAGTTTCATTTAGGCAGTCTGTATCTACAGTTCTCCTTATTAGTGACAGTTGGTTCTGCAAATCAGCTGTTTCTCTTATTGGAGGCTCATGCCAATTTCACGTTCTTTCCCGTATTTGGTATATACTTGGCTGCATGAATGCAAATACACACACACCTACAATGCTTTGTTTATAGTTTTTTTTTAATGTTGGACCTTTAACATAAATCATTAATTTATGTTTGCTTTAAGATTAGAAATAAAAGATTCATATCCCAGAACATGCAGCAGGCACCAGAAAAGCATCTGATAAATGAATGAAGATCATTCTATCTCCTGTAGCATTTTTCTAATTACCAAATGCACCCTCCTAGCAAGCTTCTTGTCAATGTTTTCTTCATCACTGCTGATTGCTAGATGGTGTGATTTCCTGATTCCCTAAAGCCCTAAGGAGAAAAGATAGATGAAAAGTTAGTCAGAAGTTATATGTTTCAGCTAAAATACTAGTGCTTCTAGTGTTAACTCTGGTATTAGCAAACTATGAAAATTATCTATTCCTGTTTTATCACTATTGTTATTATTTTAATTGCAAAATTTCCTCAGGTAAGTGTGGTGTCCCTTCCTGCACTTCTCTGGACTACCACCAGGGAGGCACGCGAGGAGGGCCGGCCCAGAGCAGACTGGAACTCGGGATCCTCCGGTGTCAGGGGCAAGGAGCGCTGGGTGGCTGGGTGAGTGAGTTCGGCTGTAGGTTGTTCTTCCACTCCAGGTCCGAGAGGAGAGGAGAGGAGAGGAGAGGAGGGTGCGTGCCAGATCTCTGCACCCAGCGGAATGTGGGTGTGGGGTGGGAGCGCACCTGAGACTGTGGACAAGGAGCCTATGGCGGGAGCCTTGCTCAGGATACTCGCTCTTTTGTCTAGGCAGACCTGCAGCACACAGTACAGGATCTTTTAAAACTTATATTGAAAACTTAGAAATTGTGTTGTTATTGTTAATATTTACAAATGTAATCGCTGGCCTGTTTCTGAAAATGAGGCATTAAAAATATTTCTAAGCCCTATTGCTAAGATGAGATAGTTTTTTAACTTTATTTATTTTAATTATATATATAATTATTTAATTATATATATATAAATATTATATATATAATATGTATATAAATATATATAATATATATAAATATATAAATATAAATATATAAATATATAAATTATATATAATTATTATATATATAATTATATATATATGAATGAATGACAGCAGAATGCATTTTGGTTCACTGTATGCAATTGCAGTTTTACAATAGTTTTTCCTCTTGTCATATCTAACATGTATAAGTCATGCTTTTGACTTCTGTGAGCCCAAACTTAAGCTGCTGGTTTGCCAATTCTTTGAGAAAGTTAAAGTTCTAGTAAAACCTAAAATTAGCATAAGAATACTGAGAGATAAGGTGAGTGAACTTCATGAAGTAGTGAGAAGAGCATGCCACTGTGGTCACTTAATACCATCTTATTATAAATGCACTTCATAAGAACTATTTGAGAAAAAGAAACAACAGAACCAGCTCTCTCCTTTGTAGCCTAGATGAATGCAGTTGGTGCTCTGCACAAAGGGACAGACCAGAAAACAGAGAATTCAGGTACTGCACTAGATCCATCTCCTGTAGCATTTTTCTAATTACCAAATGCAGCCTCCTAGCAAGCTTTTTAGGTGTAGATGGACACAACACAATACTTGGTGCTGAACCCGGGTCCTGCCTGTGCTAGGCGAGTGCTCTACCTCTGAGCCACAATCCCAGCCCTGCACTGTATCTTTCTGGCATATTCAGAGAAGTATCCACCCCTCCCCAGGAAATGGCTTTCGCTTAAAGGAAAAATAGTCTGCCATTCAGATTCATTTATTTTTATGGTATTTACTAGTGCATTATAATTATACATAACAGTGGTATTAACTGTGACATATTCATGCATATACATAACATAATTTGATCAACCTCATTCCCCAGTACCTGCCCTTTCCCTCCTGTTCTTCCTCCCCCTGGCTCCCTTCCTCTTCCCTACTGCTCTCCTTTCTATTTTTTTTTAAATCAGTGCATTATAATTATATGCAAAAATTGGTCTTGTATTTTCATATATGGACGTAGCATGATTTCGTTTAAAAGTTCATATGGTTGAGTTTTGTGATTAAAAGTTCTGCTTACAAATTTTGTAGGTTCAGTTCAGCCACATAAATTTCTCAGTTCTGGGTTAAGCTATGAGATGATAGCTAAACTTATTCAGCAGACTTTAAGATATTTTAATCTGACAGTTATTAACAAAAATTTTAAAAGTTTCATTCAGATCAAAATCTCCATCACAGGGCTTTCCTTGAGGCTTTTCTTCAGAAAGTCCCCTCTGTCTCTCTTCTTTTCCAGTGTGGACAGGAAGACAAACTAGTAAGCCTTTCAAGAAAGTGCTGGTAGGCATGTTAGGAAACTGACCTTGCCGCTGGTTATCCAGATTTACATTTGGGGGACAGGAGTCCAGCTCAAACATCATCAGGAAAGTTAATCTGAAGGAATAGTATTACAAACTTATCCTTTCCACTCACATTTATTCATGCCCCATAGATTGATAATTTAGTATTCACTCATTTAAGGCAGTAATCTGTGTGCAGTCACTGCAAATGCTAACTGGTGATTCAGATACAATATTAACTTAGCATTAAGTGACCACCTCCAGGAATAAATTAAAATAGGGCATTTACATAAAACCTAATTCTCAGGTACTGAAAGAAAGTACTTGTCATTTTGCTAAGAAATTAAAAATTTGCTTGTAGAAAAGAATTTAAACTGCAGTTTATATAAAGTAAGTCACTGGAGGTCACTATTACTTGGAGAAAATATGGCTTCAGAAACCTTTGCTGCCTTTTTCCTTAGTTTTAATTGCGTGATGTTGATGTTGTTAGCAGTTTTACTCTTTGTTTTTCATTACTATTGCATTCCCTAGAACACAAGGGGGTGCCGCTCTGACCCTGAGCATTCTTGCTAAGGAATCACAGTGCAGGTGCTCTGTGGGGAGGGGCAGTACACCTGCCTGCAGTGAATGTGTTTCTAAGCTCAGCTCCCTGTGGCTCTCTGGCTGACTCTGTAAATATCAGTGCTGGCTTTCATGTATTGCCCTCTTTTTACTTAGGTATATTTAAATACTCAAACTAAATGTTAAAAAATAAATTTCCATGCCATGACCATTTTAGATAATAAGGTCAATCCCCACAGAGAAGAGATGGCTATTGATGGTTCTTCAAATGTCAAGATTATATTTAAATGGCTTGTGGCTTTAAAGGTCCACAGAGACTAGAAAAAGTACATTTGATAATTTCTCAGCACTCCCTTTCTGATAGTCTGACTTGTGGAAGTAGAAATAATGGTGAATAAATATTATTAATCTCATTAGATAAGCTAATTAGATAAGTTAATATTTGTTTCCTGTTTGGGAAGTAATTGTTTATGTGTATATGTACAAGTAAGGCACTTTAAACTTGTACTTGAAATTGGTTATTAGTCATGTAGAAAGGTATTCTAGTTTCTGTCCCATTCTGTAAGATATTTTATTTATTTATATTTATTTATTTATTTATTTATTTATTTATTTATTTATTTATTTATTTATTTATTTTACTGTGCTGGGGATTGAACCCTAGGGCACTTTACCACTGATCCACATCCCCAGGCCTTTTTAATTTTTGAGACAGAGTCTTCCTAAGTTGTTTAGTGTCTGGCTAATTTGCAGAGGCTGGCTGCAAACTTGCAATCCTCCTGCCTCAGCCTTCTGAGTGTGAGAAATTTTAAAGAAGAGTTTTCAGACAGGGTAGGATTTCAGGTTTCAGTAAGAAGCCATGGACCTCAGTGTTGCTCAACCCTTTTGATAGCTAACCTTCGTTTTCCTAAAAAGTGCTTTAAGAACTCAAATAATCCTTTTCTGTAAGCTTTATGACTAAACTGAAATGTTCTTAAGCATCAACATGAAAGTAATGAGAATTGCATGTAAATTTTAAAAATGTATAAATGATCTTCCCCATAAAGCCAATACTGGTCCTAAGACAAGCTCTCGTAGAACAGGACTTGCTTAAAGCATGTGTCCTCTTAGGGATTATGCATATTTTGACAAGATGGTTTAAAATATAGGCAATAAGTCAAAAGAATTATTCTGCTATTCTGCATATGGTGAAAATTGTTTCTCACAGCCAGTAGCATGTGCTTGTGTGGTGTTTTGTTTTTTAGTTTAAGTTGAATGATCTACAACCTACAATATATAACATAGAATCTGATACTTTTAAAAATGTGAACAATTATCTGGGGTGCCCTCTCAAATTCTCTGTTCTTAGTCAAAATGAAAGTGTTTTATGTGCAGCTGTTCTCTCAAAGGAACTCCAGAGGATATCTGAACACAGGATTCTGAGTTAGAGTTCTGTTTTCTTTATAAGCAGTTATCATTTGCTTTACTTCCTAATGGGAGGCACAAGTGGAGGAAGGAGGTAGCTCTCTATTTCATCATTTTCCCTGTGAATCTACCATTTCTTTAATAATTTCAGGGAATTTTAGAGGAAGAAGAGAGTGAATTGCTCATCTGGTGCTCATAGATTGATTGTCACTCTAAAGAACAGTGTTCACCTTGGCTAATAGCAACTAAGCTCCTTGCTGATGTTGTAACTGAGTCAGGCTCTTCTTGTCTCAGTAGCATGCTTGATGTTTGCCTGGAGAGTTCCATGTTCCAAGTTAAATCAACTTGGTGTAGGAAGGCTACTTGTGAGAGCTGGTGCCCACATAACAAGTAAATGGGAAGCTGTTCTTAACACAAGCAAACATGTTGGGGAAATGACCTCAGATCAGGGATCAGTGTTTGGATTTGAGTTTGGAGTTTGGAAGAAGAATATTTGACAAACTATAAAGCTTACGAACAGTAATTTGGTGTAAGTATTGTATATACCTGGCAGGTGTACACAGGCATTGTGTAATGATAAGTGGTCTTAAATTATTGCTTTCTACTGTGTTTCCTTTCTTGTTAATGAAAAAATTAGTTTTCAATAATAAAACAGCCAGTTTGCCATAGGAGGTAAAAATATTTTTCTTAGATTCCTGAAAATGAGTATTTTCAATGTACTAAAATAACTGAAGCATAAAACAGTAGTCATTTTTAAGTACTTTGAATTAGAAACTAAGTAATTATTGTATTATTAGACCAGTTGTTTAAAAACCACATTCACATTTCCTCCAAAGCTATAAGCCACAACTTTTTTATTTTATTATTATTTTTTTTAAATACACAACAGCAGTGGAATGCATTACAATTCTTTTTTTTTTTTTTGAGAGAGAGAGAGAGAGAGAGAGAGAGAGAGAGAGAATTTTTTAATATTTATTTTTTACTTTTCAGCAGATACAACATCTTTATTTGTACGTGGTGCTGAGGATCGAACCCAAGGCCGCGCGCATGCCAGGCGAGCATGATACCGCTTGAGCCACATCCCCAGCCCTACAATTCTTATTACACATATAGAGCACAATTTTTCGTATCTCTGTATATAAAGTATGTTCACTCCAATTTATGCCTTTATACATGTACTTTGTTTTTTGCATTACAATTTTTAATTCACATATATATACCAATTTTTCATATCTCTGTATATAAAGTATGTTGACACCCAATTCAAGTCTTCATACATGTACTTTGGATAATGATGTCCATCACATTCCACCATCCTTGCTAATCCCCTGCCCCCTCCCTTTCCCTCCCACCCCTCTTCCCTATCTAGAATTAATCTAATCCTCCCATGCTCTCCTTCCCTACCCCACCATGAGTCAACCTCCTTATATCAGAGAAAACATTCAGCATTTGTTTTTGGGGCTTGGCTAACTTCACTTAGCATTATCTTCTCCAATGCCATCCATTTACCTGCAAGTGCCATGATTTTGTTCTTTCTTAATGCTGAGTAAAGTTCCATTGTGTATTAATCCATTCATCCACTGAAGGATATTAGGTTAGCTCCACAGTTTGGCTATTGTGAATTGTGCTGCTATAAACATTGGTGTGAAAGCCACAACTTTTAAAGAAGTATAATATATACCTTATCTGAGCTATGACTTTTAAAAAATTTTTATTTGGTCATACTTCAGAATGAAGCACACAGAAGGACTGTTAGTTATATTTAACTCTTGAAGAGAAACCTGGAAAAAGTTTGGGATTTGACTAACAAATATAATATTTTTTTATTTCTTTTGGGAGAATACTATGAATGTCAGATATTTAAATTTATGAAACTTTTTTTTTTTTTTTTAGGATATGGCTTTCAGAAACTGTGTGGTTTGTGGTTCCATCACCTGACTTATTGGTTATCTTCTCTGAAGAAGGAATTTGTAATATCTTGATTCCTGGGGCTGGTGGACCTTGTTTGGGATCTTCTGTCATGATTTCATAGCCCTGTGTGGTCCCTGGAACTCTGGATGAGGTTGAAGGTCCCCACATGCTCCTTTGTAACTCTCATTTCTTGGAGTGTTCAAGATCTAAGAGAGAATTTCTCTAACATGTAAGCAAGCAGTAGATCCACTGGTTGGAGTCGTGCAGGGTGAACTGCTTCCTGATGTTGTTAAATTGGGTGCTGCCTGCAGGACTCAAGACTTTTAAGGAACTCATTTGTTTTGTTAGCATCAATAAATCCTTGAGTGGCCTAAGAGCTTGGTAAAGTTAAACTGAATACAGCATTTCTAGGAGTGGTAAACTAATGAGCAAAGTAATAAAACCATCACTGATGTCAACAGGAGAATTCAAGATAAGGAAGAATTCAAGATAAAAGGGGGAGATTTGTAGCTTCTAGTTTATTGGTTGGTCTAGGCAGAAAACAAAACAAAACAAAACAAAAACTGAGAACTCCTGGGACCATTTATTTTGACAGTTGGTACAATGATATGCAAACCAAGTTTAGCTGTGGCTCTTCCAGGAACTCGCAAGCCCAGTGTGCCACCCCACAGTCAGTAAATGGCTCTCAGGCTGGGTTCTGAGTTCAGGTCCAGTTGCCAGTGGGATCCTTCTTGGGGATTCTGCTGTGCATTTGTGCACCTGTGCACCTCTGTGTCTGTCTGTGTGTCCTGAAGAGGTGATGGGTAGAGAGCTCTGTGGAGTAAATTGCTGCAGTCCACAGGGACAAGAATGGCAAAGGTGATTGGAGCAGAATCCACTTATATGGAATGTAGTTGTTTCTTACTTGCTACCATGCAAAAGAGACATTATCGATTCTGGGTTTCTGAGTCTATGAGCAATAAAGATCCACCATCTGCCCCCAACCAGTTGAAATGTGGCCTTAACTTGCCTGAGGTGCCTTCTCTGTATCCAGGCACATTAGTGTACAAGTGTCCAATATAGTGCTCCTCCGGATTCTGGTGAACACAGCACTACCCCAGGGAATGCCTGGTGGGCTACAGGTTATAGAACAAGAGATAAAGCAATTATGAGAATGCAATTAGCAAAAACAAATCAATAATTAGATTCAGTTCAAAGAAAATCTTTTAAATCAAATATCTTGTGGAAGAAAATATTTTGACAGCTATTGACTATTGTTGTCTCAGAGTTGGCTGGCTTAAGAAAAATAGTATGTATCTGTAGGCCTTCCTTCAGATGTTTGGAGAGTATCAGAGTTGAGCATTTGTTGTATAGCTTTATATTTGCTAAACTCTCTATGTTCTAAAACTTGAGTATAAGAAAATTGCTGCACTTAATGTAGTACTAAATTAAAATAAAAACAAATAGCGGTGTAATGTCATAAATCTAGGAAGGTACTCTGTGTCTGGGATTTTACGCATCTTTGCAGTGTTGTTTTGGTTCATGGATGTTCTGATAAGAATAGCTTGTGAACTTTGACAGTTCAGAACATGTTTTTATGTTGTAAGTTGTACAGTGATGACTAACAAGCCCAAAAGTTGGGGATAGAAGGTGACACATTGACTAGAGTTTAAGGTTTATTTAAGAAAGTTTAAGAGAACAAACCACAAATTACTATTTCCTTTCTTAAAATATAAGGGAAAATATGGGAAATAAAATGTCAGCTATAGAAGACAATACAGTCAACAGATTTCAGAGTCAAACACCATTTGGATAAAGTGAAATGATCTTTATTGAACTGTAGTATAAGGCTTGATTTTTCTGTATCATAAGGATAAACTTCTGATCACAGTAATTTATTATTCTTTGTCATAATGAATTGCAGATTTTTAAATCTGAAAACCCAATCTTTGAGAGATTGATGTCACTATTGATAATTGATTTCATTGATTTTTCTTATAAGTTCCTGGATTTTTCTTGTGACCATCACCATGAGTGAAGCAGGAAAAAGTGGGAAAGCACAGCTGTCAGATAGCATGCATCTCAACATGAAAAACACATACACATGCACACACACACACACACACCACTAACCAGAATCCTATTCTCTAGGAAAGAATTAAACAGGCTCCCCCTGCCTCAGAGATACTATAGGGAACATTCATGGGCATCCTCCTCCACCATGTTCTCAGATGGAGGATGACTGGACGTGACACCATGGATTATCTGGCTTGAACTGCATGGATATGACTAGCCAAAGAGGTACCCTTCCTCCCACTGCTTCCCCTAAGATCTGCTTCCTTTGAGGTTTTCCTCTGTGATCCCATTTACAAGTTTCATAGATCTGGAGTTGTAAGATGGTGACTACTTCATCTTAATCTTTTCAAGACTAAATGGGTATATAGAGAATAGCAAGAAATATAGATGTTAAGAGTAGGGATACGGCTAGTGTCTTAGTCCTTCTGTTACTGTGACAGAATACCCAATACTAGGTAAGTGATAAAGAATGAAGTCTATTAACTCACAGTTCTGGGCCTAAAAGTCCAAGATTGGGTGGCCACATCTGGTGAGGGCCTTATGCTATATCATAACATAGCAGAAAAGTAGAAGGGCAAATGTATTCCTGGAGAAGAGACCAAATATGAGGTCAGCTTTGCTTCTTAATAATCTCCTCTGGAGAAAACCCACTTATGAGGGGAAGACAGTCCCCAATCTTAACAACTTAACAACGTAAGCTTTTTCAAGGCCCTGCTCCCAACACAGTGGCAATCAGATTTCAACATGGATTTTCCAGAGGTTGACTCACTTGAAGTGCAGCAACAAGTACCTTTCAGTTACAAACTGTATTCTAATCACAGTAGCAAGCATTTTCCCAGTTATAAGAGATAGGAAACCCGACCAGATGGACTTAAGAAAACAAGGGAAATCTTTGACTCAAATTATTTTTACAAATCACAACACTTTATTTCAAAGTTGGGTCCAAGTGATGAAATTTTGCCATCAGGGTCAACCTCTTTTCAGCTCTGGCTTTACTACTTTGACTGGACCTCTGGCAAAATACTGTTTGGCATCTCCAAGATCACGGTCAAACTGCCCAACCACATTGACTGAGAAAATGCTTTATTTTAGACTTTGGCCCTTATTGCCATTTGAAACACGAAGGACTAATTTGTTTATTCCCTCATATCAAGTCCAAGAAATCAGACTTAATGTTTGTTTTGTTTGTCCCCAAAGAATATCTGGGAGATAGTGAGTTTTCAATATGTATTTGCAAAGTAAATTCCCCAAATACCATTTTCATTTTTTCACTCATGTTGCAAGACTGGTCTTACCTAATAATCTGGACAGACCTAACAATCTTTTTTCTCATATGTGAGATGTTCAGTATTTTTTTAGTATTATTTTTAGTTGTAGATAGACACTATATTTTATGTATTTTTTTTATGTGGTGCTGAATATTGAACCCAGTGCTTCACACATGCTTCTACCACTAAGCCATAACCCCAGCCAGGCCTAACAATCTTGACAGGAGGTTATGTCCTTCCAACTGACTAGTGGTAGAACCAGGAAATGATTGTGACCTGATCCTTGACCAGGTGCTTCATCTATATCACCTTGACAATAAATCACAGTGCACCAACTCGTTAGATAATTTAAAATGTTAAGAAAAGCATTTAGTTTTCAGATTATCTGCTTCATGTGAAAGATGTTTGGTTATGTGTCTGCTTCTCAGATTCTAAACTTTCTGAAACAGAACCACATGTCTTTGTCTCAGTGGTGGCCCACTAATGGTACTCAGTAAGTAATTACCCAATACCTGAAGAAACTAATATAGTCGTGCACCCCATAATGACATTCCCATCAATGACAGCTACATATATGAGAGTAGTCCCATAGATTATGATGGAACTAAAAAGTTCTTATGGTCTTGCATTTTTATCATGCCTTTTTTATGTTGAAATATACAGATACAATTGTGCTTCAACTGCCTACAGTATTCAGTACAGTAGCATGCTGTACAGCTTTGTGTCCAAGGCTCAGTGGCCTATACCATATGGCCTATGAGTATGGTAGCTTATTATACCATCTAGGTTTGTGTAAATACACTTTTAATGTTGTTGACACAATGATAAAAAATCACCTAAGGATTCACCTCCTATAATGTGGCCCATCATAAAGCAACATATGACTATATATTTAAATATGCTATTTGAAAATATGTGGGAAATGCAGAATTCCCATGTGAATTTCATAAATATTTTGTAGTTGAAATATTTTGTAATTGAGCTTTCAACTGTCGACCCATTGGTCAGATGGCTAATTTTGAGTGATTCATTTCCTTTTTAGTAGTGAAATGCATGGCCTAATTTCTAGTCCAAAGCATTCGTAAGAATCATGGCACATGTTACTAATGGTGAAGGAGCACCTGAAGTGGAGCTGAGAAAGAACAGTGTCAAGAAAACCACCCCAGGGCTGGGGATGTGGCTCAAGCGGTAGCTCGCTTGCCTGGCATGCGTGTGGCCGGGTTCGATCCTCAGTACCACATACAAACAAAGATGTTGTGTCCACCAAAAACTAAAAAAAAAAAAAAAAAAAAAAAAAAAATTAAAAATTCTCTCTCTCTCTCTCTCTCTCTCTCTCGCTCTCTCTCTCAAAGAAATGCTTTAAAAAAAAAAAGAAAGAAAACCACCCCAACACCAAAGAACAGAAAGAGAAGGACTTAGGATAGTATTAGGCAAAAATATTGTAACCAGGGACCTGAGACTCCAAATTGGATCTAAGCCAGGCTAGATTCTACTCAGTGTGGCAAGGGTGTCTGGGAGCAGTGTGCAACCATATTTATCCAGAAGCTTGGTTTGCAGTATCTAATTGGTACTCAAAGCAGCATCTAATACAAGATGTACAAAGCCTGAAAAAAACCAAGGTGGGGCTGGGGACCAGAAAGGAAAATGCAGGGCAGGGGATGTGCAGGTGGATGAGGGTTATTACATTTCAGCATGGTCATTGTATCCATTTCACTCCTTGATACCCAGGAGGCTAAATTTACTTGGGCTATGATTGCCTCTGGGATTGGAAACTACAGACTTTCCAGTCAGAGCAAAAGGAAGTTCCCATTATGCTTGTAGACTCCACACTGCTGGTCTGTGCTGAGGGATTATGAGTCTGTTCCTGGCTGGTCATTTTCAACAAAACCATTACTAACACCATAACATGCTGATGATATTGCTTAGAAAGTATTTCTATTTTGAAATGAAGATGCTTTCTAATTTAATTTTCAGAATTCCATAGATGGGGTATAATGGAATCTATAGAGATGATTCCAGCAGCAATTTCATGATGTGCTAACATCATGAATCACACTTTCTGATAGGAGTGGTGTGGGTGTAAGCAGATGCCTGGTTCCACAGGTTCACACCATCTGTGTAATCTCAGGTAACTTACTTTTCCTCTCTGTGTCTGTTTCCTCATCTCTGAAACTATAGGTAATATAAGTAACCTACCTAATAGGATTAGTGTAAAGGAGATATATATAAATAATCTCGTGCCTGGTCTAGAAGTAAGTTCTCAATGAATTTTAGCTAATTTAGCTCCTATTGACTTAAAGAATAAAATCAGAAACATAGTCTTGGTCCACGACCTTGTGTAGAATAATAAACAATATCTTAGGGCAAAGTATTGGCACTAGGTATTTACATTATCAGAAATATTTTCACTAGTAATGTGCTATTATGACAATATTACAAAATAGGGATGTTAAAAAGAAGTCTGAACAAAGTCAGAAAGTCTTACTATAGCATATTGCTCTATTTTGATTTTCTAGAATATCATCTCTGTAAATAATAAAATCCCTCAGATTTTAGCTGTTTGAATCAACTTGTCATAAGCAGCTTAAATCTTCTTTCAGCTTCACATATTTTCTATGAGCTGAAAGGAACTCTCCAGGACATTGTCCAGGAGTCTGTGTCAGGATAATAAACCCTGGGTACATGTGCTGCTTGTTATCTGAATTTTTTTTTCAAGTCTTGTACAACATATGATGTCTGGCCACCAACATGGATCCTGCAACATTCCTGATAGGCTAGTGAGTGTTAGCCTCTAGGTGAATGTATCTCTGTTACAGGGATGCCATCTTCACTTGAATGTGCATGGAGACATTGATGTGGGTCCCTAGAGAGAACAACACTGACTGATGCTGAAGGATGAGGTAGAGTTCTATCTCCTGAATTTGCTCTGGTTTTCTTCAATCATCTTGTCACAGGCTTGTTCAGTCTCTCCATATCTCTGGTACTTACACTGTTGTCTTCATTGTTTCCCTGTCTCTAACTCATCTCTTAATCCATTTGCCATCCTGTTGCTACAGTAATCTTGCTAAAGGTTACTTACCTAATGACCTTACTTTCCTGGGCAGGACTCATATGTTCGTTCACATCACATGAAACACCCTCACATTCCCTGAAAGGCCCCTTCTCTTTACCACTGCTCCCAGACTGGCCTCAACCACAATCACCCAGCCACGCTGGCATCCCTTCACAAGTCTGTACTCACCCCACCCCCAGTGGACTCTTGGAACATCTTGCCTTCCTATGGTTTGGTGTGTGTTCCTTCTGTGGGATCTCTATTCCCTCCTCTATGGTTCTGAGTTGCTGTTCCACCTTGGTAGGTTTTCCAGTATGTCTTCTTACAGCTCAGTCACCTCTGACAAGCCCAGTTTCTGCCACCATCCACATTCATAGTTATGTCTCCCCAGCACCTGGGGCCATGCCTTACATACAGTGTAAACTCCTTCATAATTCCTGAGCACCTGCACACACAGATGCATACAGATATGGATGAAAATTCAGACAGTCTTTCCCTTTCTACTTACTCTGTGGTACAATTAATTGACCTGTGGGATTACAATTTGGTAAATTAAGTTTCCATTAAAAACATTAACAAATTAAGTGACTTTCAATATTACCATTGCAATTTATTTTTATTTTTTTCATGAGTTTGGACAAAAACTGAAAAAGTTGGGGCTGGGATTGAGGCTTAGTGGTGGAGTGCTTGCATAGCACATGTGAGGCACTGGGTTTGATTCTCAGCACCACATAGAAGTAAATAAATAAAATAAAGGTATGGTGTCCATCTGCAACTAAATTTTAAAAAAAACTGAAAAAGTCACAAATTATTTGGATGTTTTTCAAATATTTACTCCCAGGCACTTGCCATTTCATTTTTAGCAGTGCCTTTGAAATAGCAAAGAATACATTTTGTTGGAGTAAACTGGTTCTTCCAAATCTCTCTGAATAAATTTATCCTTTGGGCTTATTTTGGCAAGGCAAATAGATAGTTGAGATGCTTACATAGGAAGAGCAAAGAAGAAAAATAAGTGTATTATCATCTACTATTGAGCAAGAATATTAGTATATCCAATTAATAATATAATGGTATAAAATTAATAACAAAAATATTAGGTCTTTGTCTTCTTAAACAAAAGTGAAAATAATTAGGTTTATCCAAATAATAATTCCCACCTGCATATTGACTTATTAGAATATAGCAAATGTTCTGTAATTTTTTTAAACTTGTTGACTGAGTAAATTAACATGTAGAATATGCAGAAGGCAGAAAATATAATGGTGACAGGAAGAAAAAACTACAGCTCCAAAAATACAACTAAGAAAGTGAGTACAAAAGATAGGCGTGGTCCAATTCTCCAACCTCAGCCTCCTGAGCTCCTTGGATTACAAGCATGTGTACACCTGTCTAAAGGAAGTGATTGTTTCATGGAAATTTTTCAGGCAGACACTCAAGTTTTCTTACTATTTAAATAATTTCAGGTAAACATTTCATTAAATAGGTGAGCTATAATGAGATTCTGATGTCTGGAGGGGAACTACATACCAGGAGCAGAAGCATTCTAGGGAAAATCAGAAACAGAGAATCTTGTGGCCGATTGGTGAAATACCCTGAATCCTCTCACTCTGCCTGTTGGCTAGATGGTAGAAGAGTCAGAAAACTAAGGTTGTTTTGACAACAACCCAGTGTATTAAACTAGAAATAATTTCCCATAAATTAGTTACATTAAAAATTTCAGTATCATATGAATCCAAATTCTGAAAATAAAGTAAAATTCTTCCTTTTTTCTTTATGTAATTTTTATGCATTTCTTGAATACATCAAAGAAATTACTGTCTCATTTTGGTTGAAAAGGAAATGATATTTTATGATGGATTCATTTATAAATATTCTTGCTAGGAATGGATTGATTGCACTTGCTCTGAGCAGCTGACATAAAACCATATCATAGCCCCCAAATCCAGTTTTTCCTTCCATGAAGAGACTGTGACCACAAGACACAGCCCTGAAGAAAATCATGCTTCACTAGAAACAAGAGCCTTCCCAGATGGAGGTCCTCACAGGAGTCTGTTCTCCAGGAACATGCCCACATTTAGCAGGGAACTGTTCCTGGTTTTCTCAAAGTGGGAGGAAGGAGGCAGGGAGACAGGGAGGAAGCAACAGACAGAAGTACATCTATATCACAAAACAATGCAAGAAAATTTATATGGGCAGTTTTAGAACGTTCTAGTTGATTATTTGAAACACCAAATACCTATATCTTGGCAATGGCATTTTTTCCCTATTTTATTATAAAGTAGGGAGTCTCTAGCTTAATAGGGAGTCTAGCTTTGGAATGTTTTTTACATTGCTTTAATTCTCCTCAATCAAAATGCTCAAATTACCAAACATTCATTCTAAGATAATAAAAATGAAAACAAATTCTCATGCAACCTTTGTCTTGTCCTGAAAATTCAAGTTGTTATAAATTTTTGAACCAAATATGATAGTACAGTTGTCAAATTCTTGTATTTAAAGTGATATGGTCATTTAGAAAAATGTCCCTCCACATAAATGACCACCTGAACTCTTTCAGGTCTTTTCGACATTTTAAAAACTTTGTGAGGCAATTTTCCAGTATTTCTACAATAATATAAAAGAGAAGAAATTAAATAATTTTCCCTCTATTTTCACTGGAGAAAACTGAGGTATTGCAGGGTAAAATTTTTGTCTAAAGTTTATTCAAAATAGATTATTTATTCACACAATAAATATGTTGCTCTATGAGGTAGCATTTGGAAGCAACATTTATAGAATAAAAGTATGCTTTTTAAAATTAATATTTGTTACGGTTTAGATCTGAGGTGACTCCCAAAAGTGCATGTGTGAGGCAATGCAAGGATGTTTACAGGTGAAATGATTACAGTATGAGGATTGTAATCTAATAAGTGGATTAATCCACTGATATGGATTAATTGGTAACTGCAGGCAGCATTTAGGGTGTGGCTGAAGGAAGTAAGTTACTGGGGCCATGACTTTGGGGTTTATATTTTATCCCTGGGAAGGGAAATATGCTTTCTCTCCCTCTCCTACCTGCTGTCAAGTCTTGAGCTGCTTTCCTCTGCTATGCCTTCCACCACCATGATGCTCTGCCTCACCTTGGGCCCAGAGCTATGGAATTGGCTAATCATGGACTGAACCTCTAAAACTATGAGCCAAAATAAATGTTTACTTCTCTAAGTAGTTGTTGTCAGGTACTTTGGTCATAGTGACAAAATAAAAAAAAAAACTAAAATAATATTATTTTTAATTGACAAATAATAATTGTATATATTTATAGGGTACAATATTTATAATGTGGAATGATTAAATCAACATGATTACAATCATAATTAACAGTTAATTTAGCATTTACTAGATACACACACACATATATATGTATATACATACACACACACACACACACACACACACACACACACACACACACAAATATACATATGCACCTTTGAAATGTGTTTGGGTTTCTATTGTACCATAATTAACAGAATTCTTTTTTTTTCCCTGGAGTGGCTGGTCTTTAATTTCCTTGGGCCAGAACTATAGCCCTTCCTCTGGCTCTCAACTGCAAGACTTCAGTCAGGCTGACTTGATGGCTTAGAGGCCCATGGAAAAGAACACATTAATCCTGACCTGGGCAATGGCCCCTGGCTGTGAATAAGCTAGAGGGGCTGTGTCAGACTTCTTCCTTGTACCATTCCCTGGGTACCAATCCCCAGCCAAAGCTTGTCCTCAGCCCAAGTCAAAAGAAAATTTCTTCTGTCCACTGCAAATTCTCTATGGAACTTCTGGGGGTTCTCAATACCCTGCGGCCTTCTAGCTGCTTTCCATGTCCTCCTCTTCAGTCCCCTGCTCCCCAAATCTTGGGGCAGCCCTTCTCCCCATAGTGGCTTTAAGGCTAGGTGAGGGTTAGCCCAGCACCTCCTTGATGAGCAGCAATTCTTTGAGACTGGGGGATGGCATAGGGTCCTGGAGCAGGGACTCTGAGTGGCATTTGTCCAGACCTAGACACCAGGGGAGCCAGACATGGGCCTCCAGGAAGGGTGCCAGGAAAGAATGGGGGCTCTTTTCTCCTAACAGCTGCAGGGCCTTCTCACAGCAGGCCCAGGCCTCCACAGGGTCCTCCAGCTCCTGGTGGCACACAGCCAGCCCAGCTAGGGTCAGCAGAGAACGGTCTGGGCCCCAGGAGGGCATCCAGCTGGGTCTGCAGCTGTCAGGCATTGGCCCAGAGTGCCAGGGCCTCACAATAGAAGCCGGTACAGGTGAAGCTCTGTTCCTGCTGCAGCTCTGGCAGCACGAAGAAGTTCTGCAGGTCTGGGGCATGGCGTAGCTCAGGCACGGCTTGTAGGTGGCCCACAAAACTGTCCAAAGGCTCTGCTAAGGCGGGCAATCATCTCTACGGTAAAATTCTGGCGCAGGCGCTCACGGGGGAAGGAGACGGCATCCATTGGCCCCAGAACTTCAGCTGCAGGTTTCAGTGCAGCTGCTTAAAGTCTGAGTAGCTGCAAGAGATCTGGGCCGGCTGGCGATCTGGTGGCCCTGGACACATCATGGCGAGGGTATAGAGTAGGAGGGAGGGTCCTTGACAACACTGGTGCTGGTCACCTCAAAGAGCAGCTGCCGGGATACCAAGAGTGTTTGGGGATTTCTTCCAGAAATCCTGTAGCTCCTGGGCCAGGAATTGACTGCCTCGCTGCCCATCAGGTGGGGGACTCTGTTCTGTCTTCTCGCGGTGTCTGTCCCTGGGAGTCCAGGCGGGCCTCCTTGTGGTGCTCAGCACTGGTGAAGCTGAGGGTGCAGCTGAGACAGGAGGACAGTTCCTCGGCTGCGGCATCCTTCAGCTAGGAGGTCTCTGGGAACTGCTCAGCCTCTGGGCCCCCCGCCGAGCTAGGAGGCCATGGCATCCTGGGGGTAGTGGACTACACTAGGTCCAGGGCTGGGGCGGGAGGAGGACCCCTGCCAACAGAATTTTTGACAGTTACAAAATTTTGGTTATTCATGTGAACAAGTTTGTGAACAAAAACTTTTTTTCAATTTCATGCTTGATTGCCTTTTAACATTTTGAATATGGAATTTGAGAGTTTTATGGAATTCAGTAACTTTTGCATTTAGACTAACAGATTGTGCCCTTTGAAATTGCTATATAAAATTTATGCAATCAGGATAATTCTCCAGCTGGTGAGCTACGGATAGTTAAAAATCTTTAAAACTGAGTATTAAGGGCAAAATCATTACTAATAAGAGTCAACAGCCAATAGTCCCAGTTGTGACTCCCAAGCACTCCCTTGACTGGGATTTGAGGTTTTGCATTGTGTCTTCTCACTGCCCCACTCTGTCCAGTAGTAGTGCCAACCTCAACCACAGAGCACAGTGTAGATACCAAGACTAACCTTGTGCAATGTCTTATGTCACAGGGAGCTGCTTCCCTGCCTAGTCCAAGAGCCCATCACTGCAGAGATGTGGGGATTGAGGACCCAAATCTGTGCAATTCCTTCTTTGGAGTTCATGGTCTGACTTCCTTAGTACAAAAATAGCCTCCACTGAACCCTAAGTGCCCTGGTTTGGTGGGGCTCAGAGTAAGCTTCAGTTAGCAAGTCAAAATTTCAGTTGAGGAGGTGAGGAATTGTTAGTTTTTAAAATGTCCCAGGTGACTTACATTCATTTCCAAGTTTGAGGACTATTGCTTTACCTTCAGGGTTCCCAGGTTCCTGCTGGGGTCCTGGGGTTGGCTAACCAGGTTCAGTCTCACTACCCTTCATCCCTTTAGCCAGAAGGTTTCTTGAATTCTGACTCCTATATGGGCAAATGTTTCAGCATGTAGAAAGACTTTCCTGGCTGTGTGCATCAGAGAAACCATTGTGGTGCCTGTTTCTTTGAATTTTACTGCACGGAATTGTACAATTTTGACAAATTTACAGACATTATTTTCTTCTAACCCAGATATGTCCTCAACTTCTAATTTATGGATTCCTTCTGAGGATTCACATTTCTGAATGTGGTGGCTTGTTGAATTTTACTAACATGCTTATTTAAGCAGGGATAGGAATGTCTTCAGAAATGAATTCTACAAGGGGGAGCCTCTCCTGGTAGTTGGAGAGAAACCCTTTTCTCAGTCTGCTTTTCTGCCTCCACTTATCACTTATCCTCACACACCCACCTGGAAAATTAAGACCCCTTTGTTCTCTTCTTACAATGAATTCAGTTCTTTAAATGCTTTGAATTCAATATATGTCACAGTTGACCTAACTTAGATACGGAAATTTTTAGATTTGTTCAAAATACTCTCCTGAAGTCCTGGTCAGTTTAATCCAGGAAGGAAGAATTTATTAAATACCTACTGTGTGCCAAGAAATATGATAAAAGCCAAGAAATAAAGTTACATACTGGTTCTTTACAAAAATATGCTGATCCTGTAAAATGTACCTGGCGATTCATTTAAGGGATATTGGTTATAATTTTAGAACCATACTGCTCATTTGGAATCTTCCTTCTGGCAGCCTGAACCATGAACCTTGCCTGAATGTTGGCTGGCTGGATTCATCTACTTGCCTACATAACTAATAGGCAAAAAAAGATGGAAAAAAGAAAAATGGGTTTTATGCAGTTTGATCAAACTGGGGAGACTCCACAAACAGTGGAGCCTAGCTTCTTCCTCTTAGTGGTAGTAGTTATTACACGTAATAACACTTTTCCTGAATAGAAGTTTTCAGTGGCCAGGTGAAAATAAGAATTGGGATGATTAAAATTTGCCTTTCAAGCAGGCTGAAAACCTTTTCTTCATAAGGCACTGAACAGGACAGTCAGTGAGAAGACAGCAACAATTCTTCCTCCAGAATTTTGATTTTCTTTTTTTTTTTTTTTTTAAATTTTTTATTTTTTTTATTGGTTGTTCACAACATTACAAAGCTCTTGACATATCATATTTCATACATTAGATTGAAGTGGGTTATGAACTCCCAATTTTACCCCAAATGCAGATTGCAGAATCACGTCGGTTATACATCCACAATTTTACATAATGCCCAATTAGTAATTGTTGTATTCTGCTACCTTTCCTATCCCCTACTATCCCCCCTCCCCTTCCCTCCCTTCTTCTCTCTCTACCCCATCTACTGTAATTCTTTACTCTCCTTGTTTATTTTCCCATTCCCCTCACAACCTCTTATATGTAATTTTGTATAACAATGAGGGTCTCCCTCCATTTCCATGCAATTTCCCTTTTGGAATCACAAGATTTTGCATTATTTTAAAACCAGGAAGCAATATACTTGATTCTTTCTGTTGCCAGGCCAAATAGGCTCTTAGACATGTAACTGGAAAGACAAACAAACAAACAAACAAAAACTTCA
Source organism: Ictidomys tridecemlineatus (assembly GCF_052094955.1). Lineage (NCBI taxonomy): Eukaryota > Metazoa > Chordata > Mammalia > Rodentia > Sciuridae > Ictidomys > Ictidomys tridecemlineatus. Next base: position 60,876,718 of record NC_135489.1, read on the forward strand.
GTTGGTTAAAATTTTGAGTTCTTCCCCATTACACTCTTTTAAATCGTAGCCTTTTTCTTTTGCTTGTACTTTTTTTTTTCCTTTTTTTTTTTTTATTGTGCATGGTACTGGAAATGGAACTCAGGGCCTTCAACATGCTAGGCAAGTGCCCTATCACTGAGCTATATCCACAGTGCTTTTTAAAAAATATTTATTTATTTTTTAGTTGAGATTGGACACAATATCTTTATTTATTTATTTTTATGTGGTGCTGAGGATCAAACCCAGAGCCTTGCATGTGCTAGTTGAGCGCTCTATGGCTGAGCCACAACCTCAGCCCCAGTGCTTTAACTTTTATTTCTAACTGAATTCATAGAATTTGGAATAAAATCTTAAATAAATCTTTAAAAACAGGTTTTGTGTTTGTTCCAGGTTTTCTGGAAGTTCAAACCCAGATACTTCACAAGAAGGTTTTGTTTTTTTTTAATAAACAAACAAGTATGTATTCAGCTAAATGTTTTCAGTCATTTGGACTTCAGATACTATTTTTTTTTCTCAAAAATATGTAAGGCAGTTCACAAATGCTGTGATCTTAAAAAGGAAACACTACTGTGTGAATCTACTCCACTGAAGGGAACTTGAGACATCATTAATTATAAAATCAATTATTGTTTTTAAGTTCATAACAAATGCAATTTAATAAGAGTTTCAATTGATGGGCACTAATTTGCTATCCTACAACACTTAAATGGAAATAGCTCTTGTAGTGTTACCACATTATTTATAATTAAAAGTGAATTCTTAAGCATTGAGAAATAATTTTACAGGCAACATTAGAATCCAGATAAATGCATGACATATCTGAGTTAAGGCAATGGCCAGAAGCTGGATGTATAAAGTAATTCTTGAATACAATGTTAAAATAGGAAAGGAGCTCTAGATGTGAAAACAAAAGTGCTTTCATTTGAACTTGGCATAAGTCCCCTATGTGTATGAAATAAATATACTAGCCTAGAACCAAGAGTAATGTGCCCCTTTGGACCTTGTTATGGCAAAATATAACCATAGTATATCACTCCAATCCATGGTGAATTGAAACATACAAGATCTCAGAAATCACCCTTGCTCTTCTCCATTGTATATTGGACTGGGGTTTGAGAGTTATGGAATTAAACAGTTGAATCTGGCAAAGTGGTTTAAGCTTTAGTCATGCTAAATGGTTCAAAGCCTACCCACATAGGATGGCTGCATACAGGGACAATGTGGGATTCTTGCACAGCATGTACTTTTAGAGGCAAGTAAGGGCACAGGTGGACGGAGATGCAGTGAGGCTGGATTCTGCATAACATGGATTCTGTGTGCCAAGCTTATGAATTTGGAATGTGCTGTAATAGGGATTCCCACATCCTCTCTATTGTATATGTTAGAACATTGGAAAAATGCCAGTGCTTTAGTTCCTTTGGTTCAGAACTGGAGTCCAAAGTAGTGAGGACACTGGGAATCTGCTTGATTATGGATGGAAAGCCAGTTAAGTGGGGTGAACACACTTCGTGTTCACAAGTTCTCAGAGACCTCCATATGTCACCAGCCATCAGGAATGACAGATATTGGAATTACAAACTAGTCCCCAAACTCTTTCCTACTAATACAGAAATTATCCTTAAGTATGCAAAATTCCTCTTGAATCCAGATATTCTTCCTGGTCCACACACTGAGAGAGCCACTCTATGAGTGAGCCTTGAGAATAGGCACCGGATGGCATTCAAACTGTCATTGTGAAAGGAGCAAGAAAAGTCAAAGTTCGGGGGGGGGGGTTTATATACATTCTCTTTTTCAATCCAGAGAATAGCTTCCATTTTGATGTGTTGAGGAATGAAATACATGCATATTCTGAAAAATTTTTTAAATTTCAGAAAATAATGCATGCAGAAAAGATACTATTTATATGCAATTTTGTATGCACAGAATTTCAAAGTACTGATGAAAGTAAGAACAAATGTATTACTGACGGACTGTAGTCAACCAAGGAAGTCTGTCCAGAATTGTTTTTCATTTGAGGGGATAAGCAGATTAAGTAATTCTAAAAGGGGTCAAGGGCCTGGAAAACTCTCTTACTGTCTTACTTAGATTGGGAGGATCAAGCCAAATATATTTTTCTCAGCTGCAGGAAGTTCCAAATTTCTAAGATTTCACCTGGGAAAAATAAATATTTGTAGGTAGGTAGGCAGGCAGGTCGGTAGATAGGTAGATAAAAACTTTTTTAAAAAATCAGAAGCTGAATATTGTAAAACTGTTTTATGTCAGGATAAGCAACAGGCTATTGATGAAAATGGCCTTACAATTTATGCAAATACTGAGACAAGGTTTAAGGTTTTCATAAAAATGAATTTGATGCATAAAAATACCTACAAGAATATTCCTAACAGTCTGATCTGAAATCAGTTTAAATGATGAAAAATAATTATGCTTTTTGTTCCTCTCTAAAGTACATTACAGCTAATCAAAGATTTTCCTTCAGAAAACATGTTAATGTTTCAAAAACCTAACCTTGAGTACATTTGCACCTGTGCACACTAAAGCTGAGAGTTCTTTTTTCATAGAATCACTGTATAAGTGGTTATTATGCTGAGAAATAAAAATTACTTTAGCCTAACTGTGATTCTGATATTCAGATGTTCTTATATGCTTATCTGCACCAATCTTGGTTTTTTTCTTCCGTAAGTGATGAAGTGGATGGTTTTTACAATTGTTGTCCTCTCACGTGTTAAAAACAAATATCTGTGAATAATTCATGTAGTTTGGAAGCATTTCAGAATTCATAAAGTTTTTTTATAGAAGTATTATTTATTTGGGGCTGGATCTGTGGCTCAGCAATAGAGCGCTCACCTAGCACGGGTGAGGATCTGGGTTCGATCCTCAGGACCACATAAAAATAAATAAACAAATAAATAAATAAAATGTATAAAAAAGAAGTATTGTTTATCAAATTATTAATGATAATTAATTCAATGACTACTGAATATTTTACAATGATGCCAGAGAAGAAAATTACACCTGGTCCTACTAATTTTTGCTTCAGCAATCTTAATATACAACAGCAAAATTTCACATTGGAGACAGCAGTGAGTGGAGATTTCCAAGGGCATCTGACTCTTCATCTTATGTGGATGTAACTTAGAAGAGCTGGTAGTGTAGGAACAGCACTGTCCCCACAGAGATGCTCCTATTCCAGGGCCTTACAGTAGATAGGCACCTTGTTTTGAACACAAGCATTTTCAGCTGATTGGGGGAGTCAAATCAAAATGGAAGATTCTAATGTCTCAAAATTAGGGTTTAGAGAAAATGGTCATTTTGAAAATGTATCAATTTTTTGAGTTATCTGTATAAGCTTCTACTTCAAAGGTTTCCAGGTCCTGCATAAATCACACAAGCTAACAGCCCCCAAATCACACAGGCTGACAATCCCATAACCCATCCTGGTAAAGATCCTTGCGCTTTTATTGGCTTTTGTCTTTGCTTTTGCCCAGGTCCCTATAAAAGAAGCAAAAGCCAAAAGTCAGGCAGAGGTACTGACATCAGGGAGCTAGGCCTTGGGAGGCCATGGAGGTGCCATGAGGCTGTCTTCCCACCAGCATGATCTCTGGGGAGCCTCCTGTCCAGCTCTGATATCTGGGAGACCCCACTGTGGAATCACACACCTCAATCAAAGTCCCAAAACCTAATCAAGGCCAATCTCTCCTGAGATAAAAGCCAGAGGAGGGTTCAGGAGCAGATGGGCAATTGATCAATGACATCCAGAGAACAGGCCTTGAAAGCAGGGGTGCCCAGGGTATGCCATGGCGAGCACAGGATAACATGCTCTCCAGGAAAACTGAGGTGCCCTCTAATGCCAAGTGATGTCCATGTCAGGTTGGGGTATATTGAAGTCCTTGCCCACAATCCCAGTTGCTCCACATGGCATATGCCTCCTCCAGCTAGGCTGGCCCTCATTGGGAAGACTAAGGCTGAGGGTCAGACTCAGTCAGGTCACCTCCCCAGAGCCCAAGCACTCAACAAAGTGACACTTCAGTGGAACCTTCTGATCAAGTAAATTCTTGTGCAGAAATTCTAAAAGTAAAACCCATAGCAAGCAGTATCTGCTGAGCAAGCACTTACATTATGTGTATGTGCATGCACAAAAGTTCACTGTGTTTTAAGTGTGTCCCCCAGAAGTTCAAGCACTGAAAATTTAATCCCCAAAGTCATATACTGATGACATTTGTAAGAGAGCCTTTGGTAGGATTAAATGTGGTCTTGAGGGTGTGGTCCCCAGGAGAGTGTTGGTGGTTTTCCAAGAAGAAGAAAGGAGACCTGAGCTGGCACACTTGCTCTGTCCCAGCAGGTGATGTGTGTGCTGTGTTATGATGCAGCAAGAAGGCCCTCATCAGATGCAGGCACCACGTTCTTAGACTTTCCAACCCCCAGAAACATGAGCCAAATAATCCTTTATCCTCTTTTATAGGTGGGGAACAGATACAGGGGATGGAACCAAGGGCCTTACACATGCCAGGTACACATGGGAGACCACTGAGCTACAGTATTGATATAGCATCAGAAAAGGGCTACCAAAGCTGCCATAACCAGTACCGTGGACCAGGAGGCTTTAACAACAGTAACCTGCTGTCTCACAGTTCTGCAGACCACAAGTCTCAGATCAAGGAATTAACAGAGTTGCGTCCTTCAGAGGGCACTTAGAGAGACAGTGTCAGGCCACACTCTTGTTAACTTAGACAGCCCTGTCCCCTTGTGTCACCTTCAGTACCTTCTTCCATATCACCTCCCTCCACATGAGTGTGTTTGTGTCCACTTCTCCTTTTACAAGACACAGTTCTATTGTATCAAAGCCCACCCTAATGACCTCATCTTAATTTATCACCTCTGTAAAAACTCTTTCTCCAAATAAGATCACAAGCTAAAGTACTGGGAGTTGGCACTTCAACATATCTCTCCACCTCTGCCTCAGGAAGGAATCAATTCAACACATAACACTCTAATATTCTCTTTATGAAAAAGTCAAAATGTGACTCCATCTTAATAGCCCTAAAAACTGGATACTGCATTTCAAAAGACACTTCTAATCCTGTTTCCACATTCTTTTAGATTTCCTGTATTTTGCTTTAGTGTCAGAATATCAAGATGATTCAGATTTTTGTGACCACTTACACAAGGTAAAAGTATTTCAAATCCATGTAGTAAACTCTGAGGTTCTGGAACTATACAAAGATGATTACTTCAGTCTACATCAAAACAACCTATATCCAGAGATGCCCCACAGCAGGGTCACTGTAATACTCTAATTTTAAATATATGGAAGTTTTCTGTAAAAAAATTTAAGGGGGAAAAAGTAAAGTTCTGGCAATCCAGATAACAGACTAAGACTGAGATTTTCAATCCCTTCAATGAAATATTATCTGGTCTCAAAGATACCTGGATCCTGCCCCTCCCTGAATCTCTATGAGATCACTTTTGATAAAATCTAATAATCTGCATCTTCTAAAGGAATGTGCCATGATTTATTTCATTGCACTGGTTATAGCTGTACATTTGTATCATTTACCACTTTTTCTAAAAAAAAAAAAAGTTTTAAAGCATTTTTTAACCTTTATTTTATTTATTTTTATGTGGTGCTGAGGATCAAGCCCAGTGCCTCACATGTGCTAGACAAGTGCTCTACCACTAAGCCACAACCCCAGCCCTCAATTTACTATTTTTAATTCATTTTCAAACAATTTCAAATTGACAGAGAAGTTGCAAGAATCCTGCATGAAACTCCTCCAAACTCCTTACTCAGATTTACTACATATTCGCATCTCACCCCAAAGGCCTCATCAAGCTCTTTCCACATGCACATGCACACATTTTAGTTTCTGAATTCTCTGAGAATTGGATGCCCCTTGATCCCTCAACACTTCAGTACATAATTCTTAATGGTAAGGACATTCTCTTACTTATACAACACCTGCACAACTAAGAAATTCAGGGAAACTAACCTGGATGACATTTTCAAATAATTTTCACCCACTTTTCAGTTTCATCAACAGTTCCAATAACATCCACAGCAACACATTCTTTCCCATCAGCACAGCTGCATTTGGCTGCTTCCCCCTTCAGTTGGACCCACCCTGAGCTATTTCATCCTTTAATGACATTGACAATTTGTATTATAGGCCACTTGTTTCTAAAAATGCCCCTCCTTTTGGTCTTGCCAATTTTTGCTCAAAATCACATTTGGGCACTTGTCTCCAGCTGGAATACAACCTAAATAACATGTGTTTCTTTGACGAACCAGTGTCCATCTGCTTGAACATGTGATGTTAACCTGGATCACCCAACTAAAGTGCCAACTAAGGTGCTATTTCGGAAGCACAGAACAGCTCTTACCAGAATAGATTTAGTCACAGTCCCCTTGCAAATAAGATTCAGTAGGGAAGTCCTTTGAGACTATGCACACCTCCTGCTTACCCACATCAAACATGCTCCTCCATTACTTAGAATCAGCACTCATTAATGACTCTTGTCCAAACCAATCCATACAACTATTATTGCAAAATGTAATTTTCCCAACTTGTCTCCCATTATTAGTGGACATTTTGCTCTATGGAAGTGCCCTTCCCTCCCCATGTCTCCATTTATTTATATTTTGAGTGAGTTAAATAGTTGTCCCTGCAAATGCATATCCACTCAGAACCTCAGATGTGACCTTATTTGGAAATAGTCTTTGTAGTACTAATGAGTTAAGGAATATAGGACAAAATCACCTTGAAATCAGGTGAACCCTAAGTTAATGACCCATGTCATTCACACACAGGGAAGAAGGCCATATAAGGCAGAAGCAGAGATCAGACAGATGTGATCACAAGACAAAGACACCAGGAGCCTCCAGAAACTATAAGAAGCAAAATGTAATTCTCCCCTGGAGTCTTCCTAGAGACCATGGTCCTTCCAACACATGGAGTTTGGATGACCAGCCTCCAGAACTGTAGGAGAATAAATTTCTGATCAAATTATCCATTTGAAGTACTTTGTTAAGGAAGTCCTAAGAAACTCATATGCATATTTACTTACTTAATATCTACTTTGAATTATGAATTCCTTTCTTGTTCCATATACAATCCATTCTTATTTTCACTGTGATGCTCTAATGGTCCCTCATAGGGCCACTGGAGCTCCTTCAAGTCAGCCCTGTGTACACCTGACATGCCTTCATCATTTATGATCACTTACTTGCTTTCTTCCAGGCTCATCTTGCATTTTCCCCTGTGGCAGTCACATAAGTAGTTATTTCTCCAAGACACACTAGCTCCTTTAATGTAGAGCAGTGTTTAGAAACCAAGATCTGTGAACCAGAAGGGCTCAATGTTATGAAGGTGCAGTAAATAACTGGTATGTATAGAATTAAATGTTTTACATACTATGGGTTTGTAATTTTAGCATTATAATATGTACATATGCACACATATATGAATATATGAAAATCATGAGTTATACTAATGCCTCCAATTCCAATCCAATCCTTCTACAATAAGAACCCTGGTTCCAACACTATCAACACACTTCTTATCACCCAATGTATACATGATACATTCAGAATTGCTGTATCCACACCACTATAAAAATCAAAACTACTGGCCCTGGGGCTGTGGCTCACCTAGTATGTGCAAGGAGCTGGGTTCAATTCTCAGAACCACATAAAAATAAATAAATAAAATAAAGATAAAAAAAATCAAAACTACTCAGATAAGTGCAAGATTTGCTTTAAGGTGGCAGTTAATTTTCCCCTATAAACTAAGGCAATAAAGTAACAAGACTTAAGGTTTACTTGATCTCAGTTTCTTCCTTCATTCACCCCACCCCATCAAATGTGGTCCTGTTGTCCATTTATAATATGGTAATGCTTATGATTTGCTAGCACTCAGTTTTAGTTTCCCTGCTATCTGTTGTGACTTAATTTCTTTTTGAATCCATAAGACATCAATATGTTTCAAAAGTAAAAAATACAAATAAGACAGGAGAATAAACTAAGAATTCAAGGAAACTAACTGGACATAATAAAGACCATACAGGTAAAGCCAGTCATTCACAATGGTGAATGACTGAAAACTTCTCAAAGATCAGGAACAAAACTAGGGTGCCCACTTTCAACACTTCTATTCAATACAATACTGGAAATTCTAGACTAAGCAACTAGGCAAGAGAATACAACAATATAAAGCATCCATATTGGAAAAGAAGAAGTCAAGTTGTCTGTTTATAGATATCATTATTTTATATATAAAATAAGATCCTCAAAAACACTGCACAAACTGAGCAAACTTGCAGGACACAAAATCAACATGCAAAAATCAGTTGCATATCTACAAACAATCCAAAAAAGAAATTAAGAAAACACCTTAATTATAACTGCAGCAAAAAGAATAAAACACTCAGGAATAGATTTAATCATGGAAGCAAAAAAATTAAAGAAGATATAAATGATAAAAAGACATTCTGTGCCTTCAGACTAGAACACTTAACACTTACAATGGAAATGAGGCCAGTAAGGTAAAGGAATTGAATGTTTTATTTCTTTTAATTTCAATTAATTTTAAATAGCTACATGTGTCTAGCGGCTACCATATTCCACAACAAAAGTCTGCAATACGTTCAGGCCAAAATGTTTCTGTAATTTAACTTTACTGTACAAGAGGGTGTGGAAACCATTAGTCTGGGAGCACAGGGGATTTCAAGAAACCTTTGCCAACTCATGGAGGACTCTGGACTTCCCTTGAAGAATTACTGAAGCTCATTCCAATGCAATAAATAAGACATACATACCCACTTCTCACTGGAAACTAAAACCTTCTAAAGAACAAGCTACTTAGTCAAATGAAGCTAAAGCTTTCTGTAATTATTTCCTTCCTTTTAGCTTTTGATTTTTGTCATTGTTGTTCTTTCAGAGTTAGGACTTAAAAGAAAACACCCCCAAGAAATCCCATAAATTGTGTGAACCACACCAACACAATTCTCTATTTTTGAAAAGCTTTATGAAAATTCCCAAGGTGTTCAATTATTATTTGGCCACTATGTTAATATGATTTTAAACATTACATCCCCGAGGGTTTTTAAGATAACTGCACAGTGGCTGGGGTTGTGGCTCAGTGGTAGAGCGCTCACCTCGCAGGGCAAGACCCTGGGTTCAATCCTCAGCACCACATAAAAATAAATAAATAAATAAGTAAATAAGTAAAATAAAGGCATTGTGTCCAACTACAATTAAAAAATAAATATTTAAAAAGATAACTGCACATGCAAGCAGAACTATCCTGCTCTTGTTTCTAACTTAGTAAGCTCCTCCATAAAACTGAATAAATACATGCTAGAAAAAGGAAGAGGGTACAAAAACTCCAATGGGTTTCAGCCATAAATGATGGGCTGCAGCTCCTCTTGTTCCTTGGATTTTTAATCCAAAACTCCAGAAGCCCCTTCTACCCACTAAACTAACTTTCCAGTTCCAGTGGAGGAGTGAAACAATACATAGCATCCATATTGGAAAAGATTGCTTTTCCAATAACAAAACCAAAGAGCCCAAAGCAATGTTTTCCTAACTAGTCCTTTTGGACCAAAAGTCCTTTTACAAATTAACTATTAGCCATGCAGCTGGGGGACAACTAGTCAAAATGCAGACCTAACTGGCAAAGCCTTCTCCGCAAAACAAAGCCCCAGGGTTCCTTTGCTTGCATGGTGTTCCTGGGGTCCACTTGGAGGTCACCTCAGGGTTCTGGAAGAAGGAAACATCCCAATGGACAAGTACAAGGAAGAGCCAGTCCTGGAGAGCCCCTGGTGGGAAACAGCAAAGTGAACCCAAAGGTGAATAACCTAGCCTTTCTACCACATGGGTGGCAGAGAAGGTATCCACTACAGTTCCCACTCCAGGTTTCCAGGGGATGGACCAAATAAACACCAGAAGGCCTACCTCATCTTAAGAGGTTGGTTATAAACCTTGGGCAGGGACAACAGTGTGGTGAGCCGTTTCAGTGGACTGTGGCCGCCATTACAAGATGGCGCCGACTTCCGCTGTGGTCTGAGACAAACAACTCCTTATTAGGGAGAGTTGGCACGTCATTGTTTAACACCCTATGAGAAAGGTCCACATGACGGCTTTGCATTGGAGCTTAGTGTGCTTTATTAAGTGTGGGAGGCGCGAGCGGAGAGAGAATGCTTGAAGACATGTCTGAGTAAAGGCCTGAATAAACTGCTGAGAGAGGATTCCTGAGTCGTGTCTTCCTTGCGGGCAAGGGGTCACGACACAACAGTAGTGCACTTTCTTGTCCCTGAAATACAACCTGGAATTACATAATTCCAGGAGAACTCTCCAAGAAAAAAAGACTAATAAGGAGAACACAAATTTCCAAGACTTGGTCAGACTAGCCAGATCACACTATCAGGGAGCCAAACATTTCACACCCAGTTCTCATTTCAATGATAATGGTAACTCTTCCCATACTAGCCTCCTGTTCATTTTAAAGGAGTGCCAGTTCTCTGGATGAAATCTTACTAAAAGAGAATTAATTTTCCCTACCTGTCAGAGAAGTTGCTCCTTACTCTTGCCTATCTAATTCCACTGCCTTCAGAAACAGAGATTCCACAAGAGCCCAGTAAATTCAGGCTCTCCCCAGCTTAAAAAGTTCCTCAGGTTAAGTCTAGGCTAAACATTTGGGGGCAACTAGTTACTCACCACAAGTTACACCACAATAGAGAGAAACATGCAAACACCAATTACAGCTGCACCTCGAATAAATAATAGAACAGTGCTTAACAACACAAATAGGAATGGCAATGCACCTTGCTTCAAAAATCTGCAGACTACTGTCACCAAACACTGTTTCAGGAAAAAGAGCATCTTAAAACCCATGTTGCTTTTTTGCACACAAAATATTAAGCAGAATTCTTGTCAGCTTTCTAATGACAGCATACTGTCAAAGTAGAGTCCCTTTGATGAGAGTGCCCTTAGTTACAGGGTCCCCCACAGGGATTTGGATTCTCAGGGTGACAGTCTTCTCAAATGGACACCAAGACTCAACTTGATTGCATTATTAAACACTGAAAAGTTTCAAATGTGTAGTCCTTTGCTTGGCACACAGCCATAAAAAGAAAAACATGTTTCCTTACTATACATAAAAAAACTTCTGTTTCCACAAAGTCTTCTTATACAATATGTTTTCATTTATTTTCTTCTATATGGGTCACTCTCCTCATTTATTATGATCATCATTCCTGGAATCCGGGCCACAAGTAAACACTACACTGCCCCATGAAAAGAAGGCGGTCCCTAAAGGAGGAAATAGTGGTCCTACTTCAGGTATTTTTCTCCTTAAGAAATAGCCTTCCTAAAAAAAATGTAAAAACTTAGATATCATTTTAGAAGCTTTTGATGTTTCTACATAGTATCATTTTGTGGACAAAATACACTCAAATTAGAAAAGAACACACCTAAAATTTCCTGTAATCAGATAACTTTACTCACATTTTAAATATGAAATTACCATATTCTTTGGACTTTCAGTTATCCTAGAAGTCCAGAAAGAAAAGAATTATATCCTACTCCTTCCCCTATGGAGTATTATTATATCACTAGAAAAAGGATTCAAAAATTACAGAAATATCCTTAGTTGCTTTGTTCATTAGTCCTTACTTTGAACTTGAATATGGAGGTGTTTACTCCACCCGAAATACAAGCAACTTTCCTCTCCTAGTTACAATGTTAAGCAATGGACGCATCTTCCTTCCTCATCATCCATCTCAAATCTCCCACTACAGCAACAACCCCTAGATGCATCAAAACCTCCCCCAAGCCACACAGTTTCCAAGGCAGAGTTTTGCTGGGCAATTAATCACCGCATGGCCACCAGCAAAGGTTGTGCCACCGCACATCAAGGCAACATATTCAAAGGATCACTTGAGAATAAAAGAGGAGGAGGATTCTTACAGGGGAGGTACTGGAAGTGGGATCCAGAAATTGGCAAAGGTTTTTAGAGAAAGACACTTAGAAAGTGGTTTACTTCCAAGTTTATTGTGAATTGTGCTGCTATAAACATTGATGTGGCTGTGTCCCTGTAGTATGTTGTTTTTAAGTTGTTTGGGTATAGACCCAGGAGAGGGATAGCTGGGTCAAATGGTGGTTCCATTCCCAATTTTCCAAGAAATCTCCATACTGCTTTCCATATGGCTGCACCAATTTGCAGTCCCACCCGGCAGTGTATGAGTGTACCTTTTTCCCCACATCCTCACCAACACTTACTGTTGTTTGTCTCCATAATAGCTGCCATTCTGACTGGGGTGAGATGAAATCTTAATGTGGTTTTGATTTACATTTCTCTAATTGCTAGTGATGATGAACATTTTTTCATGTATTTGTTGATTGATTGTAATCATCTACTGAGAAGTATCTCTTCAGGTCCTTGGCCCATTTATTGATTGGGTTCTTTATTTTATTTTATTTTTTTGGTGTTTAGCTTTTTGAGTTCTTTATATACCTAGAGATTAGTGCTCTATCTGATGTGTGAGGAGTAAAGATATAGATGAATGGCTTTTTAAAAAGTGGCAGATATACACAGTGGAACATTACTCAGCAATAAAAGAGAATAAAATCATGACATTTGCAGGAACAAAGGAGTTAGAGAAGATAATGCTAAGTGAAGTTAGCCAATCCCAAAAAAACAAATGCCAAATGTTTTCTTTGATATAAGAGAGCTGATTCATAGTGGGATAGGGAATGGGAGCATGGGAGGAATAGATGAATTCTAGATAGGACAGAGGAATTGTAGGGGAGCGGGCATGGGGTTATTAACGATGGTAGAATGTGATGATCATTATTATATAAGTACAGGTATGAAGACTCGAATTGGTGTGAATATACTGTGTACACAACTAGAGATATGAAAAAATGTGCTCTATATGTGTAATAAGAATTGTGATGCATTCCACTGTCAAAGAAAGAAAGAAAGAAAGAAAGAAAGAAAGAAAGAAAGAAAGAAAGAAAGAAAGAAAGAAAGAAAGAAAGAAAGAAAGAGAAAGAAAGATAGAAAGAGAGAGAGAGAGAGAGAGAGAGAGAGAGAGAGAGAGAGGAAGGGAGGGAGGGAGGGAGGGGCTTACTTATTTCATTGTGCACTCTGGGAGTTTTATGCTTTAATGGAGAGCGATTTAAATGTAATTCTCCTTCCAGAAAAAGGCATCCAAGAATGTTGATGGAATCAGTATCTGCTTAACTCAAGCACTGCCCCCCACCAGGAAAAGCCGCTCAACATGCTGCCTCTGGTCCATTGGGCCAGCCAGAGCTGCAGAGCGGGCTTTTAGCAACAGGACATGGGAAAAGCTGAGCGCCCCTTGCCTTCAACTGTCCCTTAATTCTCACCTGCCTGCAGGAATGTGGAAGGCAATTGTATACAGAAACCGATTTAAGCATGTGGAGCTTCTCACTTTTTTTTTTTTTTTTAAGGTCTTAAAGCGAACCTTCTTGGCCTCCAGTCCTCCGGCGCCCCACTCATCGTCCCCCAAACATGCAGGTTGCCTGGAATGTGAGTGCCAAGGGCGCTCAGGCCATAGGAACCCTTGTCTGCACCAGGAGGACCAAACCGCTTCCTCGGGGCACCCCAGGCAGGTCTCCAGCTCCGCCTTCTGGGTCCACAGTCTAGCCCACACAAGGCCCCTAGGAGACAGGGTTGCCCCAAGAGAAAATGCCACCGCGGGGGCGAGCCCAGTTGCTCCAAGCGGTCGCCTCCTCCCAGGACTAGGGGTCGGGGATGCTGCTGGGGCCCCCAACCCTAAGCACAAGAAGCGCCACGTCAGCGGCCACACCAGACGGTGAGGGAGAAGACTTAAAAGGGAAGCCGGGCACTTCAATCAAGAGGCTGGAGAAAGCCTGGACTCGGGACTCCAGAGCTGCGGGCTCCCACAGCTCCGCCACCCTGGGCTTCCTCCAACCCAATCGCTCCCAGGGCATCAGCCTACCCTGGCGATAGGGGCCTCTGGAACCGACGGGGCTACTGGGGTTCCTGTGCCCTGCATGAGTAACTTCGGGGAGGAAGAACCGAGTCGGGTCCTGAGATCCACCCGGCACTTCGCGGATGCGGGTTTGGGCCTCCAGCCCGCGCACTCGCGCTCAGTCCCACATTCGCTCGCTCATAACGCCCGGAAAACCCGGGCGAGGGACTCCCCGCCACCGCCAAGCTCCGCCCCCGGCTTCTGAAAACCGCAAAAAAGCGGTTCCCAGAGCGTGGAACCAGCCCCCTGCGGCCTAGGGCGCGGGCCAGAACGCAGGGTCCACGCTGGCACCTGCGCGGTGCGGATAGCCCTGCCCCGGGTCCCTCGCTCCAGAGGGACCGGTGCTAACCAGGAGGTGAGGGCCAAAGCCGCGGTGGAAGGAGTGAGCCGCGAGCCTACCGCCTGCGCCACGAGGGGGCGCGCTGGGTCTTACCTGAGGTGCCGGTACCGACAGGACAGCGGCAGCTGCCCAGCAGGCGCAGCGACGCAGAGCGTCGCCCGCGGCGGTAACTACAAGCCCTGGGCCATGCTGCTGGCGGTAGAAGCCCTGTAGCCCTCCGCCTGCCGCGCTCGGCCTTCAGACTTCGGGCCAGGCGCCACCACCCCTTGCCGCAGCGCGCCTGCTCCTCTTTCTCCCTGCGCTTTTTAATCAGGTCTTCTTCGAGGACTTCGTCCTCCTCCTCCTCCTCTCTCGGCCTAGATGAGACGCTCAGCTGCCTCTGTGGCGCGGGCTGGCTGAGGAGGTTCCAAAAGCACAGGTTCGGGTATTGGGCCCACCGCTGGGGGCCGGGGCGCAGGAGGCAGTCTCTTGCTTGCCCGCCCCAAGGGTAGAACGAGGCCGGCGGCGCCCCCTGCCTGCCAAGGGCAGCTGGCGAGGCGCGCGGGAAGCGGCGGGCAGCCGCTGTATCTCTGTTTCTGCGCCCACCCTCGGATTTGCGCCTCAGAACGCGTGGACACAAAGGTGACGCCTTGGGGGCATCCAGTCGGACCTCGCGGTAGCTCCCTACACTTTACAAATGCCCAGAGCAGTTGCCCCCAACCTTCAGAGGTCGAAAACTCAGCGACACTTCAGACAGCCTCCCGCTACTGGGGCATATCATGGAGCCACCGGTCCCAGAAACTCAAGACCTGAGAGGGTGGCGCTGCAGGCGATGAAATGCTCAGAAAGGGCTGGGAATGGAGCTCCATGGAGAGAGCCCGCTGGAGCGCAATGCTATCTGAGGCTTTTGGGTTACAATTAAAAGCAAAAGGTGTCATTTTACCCACTAAAGGCAGAACACTGTTGCGGCCTCTGCAGAACCCCAGAACATGCAGAATTAATTTGCTTCGCTTGTAAAAGACATTTTGAACGCACTTCAAATAGCATATTTTCTTGTTTATTCTTGATTTTGGAAGGCTTGATCCTCTTGTTTGTAACTCAAGGTTTTGGGTTGTTGTTTGATTTTTTGTTTTTCTCTTTTGGAGAAAAGATTTAAATTATCCTGCCACTCTCTTGTTTGTTTTCTGACATTTCTTTTAACAGATTACCAAGCAGTTTGTTTAGTGTTTTTGCTGGGTCACTATTCCCTGTTAATTAGTGTGAATTAGGGAAATACCTAGCCCCCCACCCCCACCCCCAGTGCCAAGCCAGAGGAGGCTGGTGAGCTTGCCTACCTGCAGTTGCCCTCCACAGATTCAGACATCGCAGAAAATAAAAGTCCTCTAACTATGGCCTGCAGACAAAATGGCTGGACCAGCCCAGGCCTCACCCTGTTCAAATTAGTCCTCAAGCTGTCTCTGCCCAATTTATCTGGAGGAAAGTCTCACATAGTTCTCATTACTGATACAAATTAGGAGGACTGATTGCAGCTGGCCAGGTCCCTGCTTGAAATCCAAAGGGAGAATGGGAGAAGATGCCGGCTCTTGGCTGGGTTAAAATCATTATCAAAGTTCCTGGACCCCAAACTCCTCCTTCTGCCCACACTGGTGCCTCTGAACTGGGAGCTGCTCTCCAGGGTATTGTTTGAAGTCTGCCAGGTATTTATCTTTGGGGTTTTCCTCATTGTATCTTCCTTGGGGGCTCTTACAGATGCTTTTAAAGTAAGTAAAGTTTTAAGAGTTGGTCTTGAAACATTGAGTTACAGACCCCCCCCCCCATATTGGATGGAGTGAAAACCAGATAGATACTGCAAAGAAGGGTCCTCTGAGCCCTGCTCTTAAAAAAAAAAAAAAAGAAAGAAAGAAAGCAAAAGTCACTCAGCAAGACTGACATTTCTGTGGGACTGTGAACCTTGGAGAAGGAGATGCTTGCACCTTTAGCCATTTCCCACGGTTTTCCTATCAATAATTCCATCCTGCTTTCCCTATCTCTCACTCTCTTCTTTTTCCTCTACCTGTTGGATCAGAACTAAAAAATAAATACAATAAATAAAATTGAAGAGATCAAAGCACAAGTAGAAAAATGGCTTAGATCCAAGGCTAAATTGAAGCTACATATTCCTTTTCACCTATATTAGTTATCAGGTTTTTTTCTTAACAAAATGCCCCAAAATATAACAGCTTCAATCTGTAAACATTCATCATTTCACATAATTTCAGTGGGTCAAGAAATCAGGAGAGGCTTAGCTAGGTGCTATGTTTTGGAGCCCCCCCAGGAAGTTGCAGTCAGATGTCAACAAAAGTTGCAGTCACCTGAGGCTTTATGGGTTGGACAGTTCTCACAAAGTCATCCAGATGCTTCATGCTGGGCAGGTGAGTGCTGAGTGTTGGGTATGTAGTCTCATGAACCTCTCTATCTGGACTCTTGAGCATGGTCACTTCATGGCAGCTTGCTTACCTCAAAGGAGAGCCACACAGAAGGTACAGTGTCTTTTATAACCTAGCCTTAGAAACAGCATTATTTCTGCAATGCCCTATTGTCACATGACTGGGTCCTCTTCAACACAGAAGAGATCTAGACAGGAATATGTACACCAGGAGTTAGAAATCATTGGAATCCCACATCACCTTTCTGGGAGGTGGGACTGTGAACCTTGGAGAAGGAGATGGATCCTTGTGATAGGCAGCAAGCAAGAGGGAGAGAAAAGGTGCATACTTTGTACTAGAAAAAGTAACAAGAAGAGTTCTTTTATAAGTTCTGGATACCAGCTCATTTCAGATCCATCTCTTACTTGCCTTTTCATTTTAAAAATAAAATAAAATTATTTTCAAAAGTAGCAGTTTCTTATTCTGGTGAAGTCCAGTTTGTCCATTTTTTTCTTTCATGGGCAGTGTTTTTATAGAGTCTTAATACATGCTAAAAAGATCAAAAAGGAAAAAATCAGTAAGACTCCAGAGGATTTGGGCATACCAAAGTACAGTGGAAAGTAAATGACTTTAGTGTGTGTTTTTTTTTTGTTTTGTTTTGTTTTGTTTTTAGTTTTTTAGTTGTAGTTGAACACAATACATTTATTTATTATTATTATTATTATTTAATGTGGTGCTGAGGCTCAAACCCAGAGCCCTGCAAGCGCGCTACTGCTGAGCCCCAGCCCCAGCCCTAGGGTGGTTCTTTTGTGGGAAATGAATGCAAACTAGTGCAGTGGGATTTTCACTCATTCATTAGTTTTCAGTCAAGAAAATCCTCTTCTGCTCTCCTGGAGATAAACTCTACAAAGAAGATAAACAGTCAAACTTACCAGAATAAGAAGCCTCCATTTCCCCACTCTATGCTTCTTGCAAGTCTGACCCCTTGAACTTACACAAACAGCTTGGCATAGTCAATAGAGATCCAAGATTACTAAACCCAAGGACTATTTTTGTTCTCTCCTTTAGCCTTTCTGCAGCACTCTATTCTGAACTACTCCCTCCTCAGGTTTGATGATGTCAAGTACTGTTGGTGTACCCCAACAGTATTTGAGATGTGCCAGCAGCATGTTTGTGCATACAATGAAAAGAGGGAGAAAGCAAGGCTGCTGCCTCTCTCTCTCTAATGTACAAGTCTATAAAATAACACTGGCATTTTCCATATTTCCTGCTTATAGGACTACATGAACCTACTCATAAACTCATCCTGAAATTACATATTCATCCCAAACCACAGTGTTTTTGTAAAGTATATTTTATCTCAATCATTTATTTCTACATACAACTATTTAAACTTTCCTGTCTCCAAAAAAAAAAAAATCCAGATTCAGAAACAATAAGTCAAGGATTCCAGTTTTCACCAATAGCTACAAAAGTTAGAAGTTCACAAAGCTTGAGCGTAATAATCATTATAATGAAGAAACCATCTGAACTTCTAATCTTGTTGTCACAATGTTCAGGTTGCAGGAGGAAGCTGACAGGAAATAGTTTTTCTCTTTGCAGTTCATCATTTGTATGAAGATGACTCCCACCTGGCAGGCGATGATCTTGGGGAGGCTCAAGCTCTAGTATTAATCTCCTTAGCCACTGAGGAAAGTAAACCTCTCATGGTTTATGTTCCACCCTTGACATCAAATTTGTGCTGTCTTAGCCAACACCAAATGTATGACTGAAAATCAACTAGGTATCCCACAATTTAATTCCATTCTGACATTAATCACCCAGAGTTAGCCTCAAACTTCACAGGTTTAAGGGATCAGAACCCCAAGACTGCCCTGACTTTAGACACCAACTTCATGTACGGATTCCTGGGTGCTTAACTGGGATTCTGTCTGACTTGCTACAAATGCAAGGATTTTGACAAACCCCTCCTCTAAAACAACTTGCAGAACTCTGGAGAATATTTTCACTTACTATTACAGGTTAATCATGAAGGGTGCAACTCAGGGATCACCCAATGGGAGAGATATATAGAGCGAGGAATGGGGTTGAGGGGAATGAAGCTTCCATGTCCTCTCCAGGCACATTCATCACCCCAGAATCTGGACATGTTCACCAGTTGGAAGCTCTCTGAACCCTGTCATCTAAGGATCACATGGAGTTTTCATTATGTAGTCTTGATTGATTACATCATTGCCCATTGATGATGCCAGGAAGTAGGGATAGGGCTGAAAGCTCCAACTCTAATCAAGGCTTGGTCTTTCTGGTGACCAGCCCCTAACCTGAAGCTATCTAGGGGCCACAGCTACCAGCTATCTCATGAGCAAAATTTCAGATAAAGTCTAACAATTTGGTATAAATGACAACAGACATGCATCACAGGAAATTCTAAGAGTTTTAGGAGCTCTGTGCCAAAATCTGGTGACAAAGACCAAATATGTATTTCCTATTATAGCACACATATGGTCAGAATGTTTTCCTGATGGGTCAATTAAAAATATTAATTCACTTTTTTGGGGAAAAAATCAATAAAACCAGGATGTATTTTTATCACCATTTGTTACTACTTCATGATTGTTGTGTTAAAATACTAATGTCACTGAGTTTTTTACTCAATGATGTTTTATGCCTATATTATTTTTCAAAATCCTTTTTAAGATAATTTATTTCACATTCTTAAAAGCAATATTGCCTGGTATGTTGTCAGTAAGTAATCCCAGAAGGCTGAGACAGGAGGATCACAAGTTCGAGGTCAGCCTCAGCAACTTAGTTGAGACACTGTCTGATTTTTTTTTTAAAGCGAGTAGAGACTGGGAATGTAGATTAGTAATAGATTACTTGACTAGCATGTGCCAGGCCCTAGGTTCAAAGACCAGTACCACAAAATAGAAACAAACAAGTAAACAAAAACTAATGTAGAATCTCTATCCCCTATGGATCAATGCTATAGTTTAAATGTGAAACTTAGAATCCAGGGTGGTACTACTGGGAGGTGGTGGCACCTTCAAAGGGTGGGGTCTAGTGGCAGGTTCTTAGGTCACTAGGTTTGGGTCCCCAAAATGGATTGTGGGAACCTGACCTATTCCTCTTTCTCTGTTATAATTGCTTTTGCTCCACCACATGCTCCTTGCCATAGGCCCAAAGCAATGGGACTCACTGATCATGGACTCCAAAATCGTGAGCCAAATAAAACTTTTTCTCTTCATAGGTTGATTATCTCAGGTATTTGTTATAGTGTTGGAAAGCCAACTAACACAATAAAAAATTGCATGTTTGGGGATGGAGATGTGGCTCAGCAATAGAGTGCTCGCCTAGCAGTTAATTGAAAATAGTACAACATTCCGAGACAAGACAGAATTTGCTCAAGATAAATATATAAAAAAGAAGAAAAAGAAATATGAAGCTGTCATAACTATTTTGAAGCCATCAACCAGTATTCTTTCAATTATGTATTATGCAAGAGAACCTGGAAAAATTAACCATATGAGATATGATACACTAGCCCAGATGCTGACATTGGGAAATATCCATGCTGGCAATAAAATGATTGTAATGGAAACATGTTCAGGCTTGGTGCTGGGTGCAATGATGGAACGAATGGGAGGTTTTGGCTCCATTATTCAGCTCTACCCTGGAGACGGACCTGTTCGGGTAGCAACAGCGTGTTTTGGATTTCCCAAATCTTTTCTCAGTGGTCTTTATGAATTTCCCCCTCAACAAAGTGGATAGTCTCCTAAATGGAACATTTTCTGCTGAGATATTATACGCAGAGCCAAAAGACAGTGCATCAGTTGAAGAAAGTAATGGTGCACTTGAGGAAAAGCAGGCTTCTAAACCAGACAATGAAGACAGCATGGCAGAGGCCCCAGAGAGCAATCACCCAGAACAAGAATCAATGGAAGTTGTTCCTCAAGATCCAGAATATAAGGAGCCTAAAGATAGAGGAAGCAAAAAAGATTATATTCAGGAAAAGCAAAGGAGACAAGAAGAGCAGAGGAAGAGACACTTAGATGCTGCTGCTCTACTGAGTGAAAGGAACGCAGATGGTTTAATTGTAGCCAGTCGTTTTCATCCCACTCCATTGCTCCTGTCTTTGTTGGACTTTGTGGCCCCTTCAAGGCCATTTGTGGTCTACTGTCAGTATAAAGAGCCTTTGTTGGAATGCTACATAAAACTTTGTGAGGGGGGAGGAGTCATCAACCTCAGGCTGTCTGAAACCTGGCTCAGAAATTATCAGGTTTTGCCAGATCGAAGTCATCCCAAGCTGCTGATGAGTGGAGGCAGGGGGTACCTTCTGTCAGGCTTCACTGTTGTCTTGGACAATCTTCGAGCAGACACCAGCCTCAAGTCCAGCGTGAGCACTTTAGAATCACACAAGACTGAAGAACCAGCAGCTAAAAGGCAGAAATGTCCAGAATCTGGCTCTTAATTCTTCAAGTGGCTTTGATTTTTGTTCTCAGGCATTCTGCAGTTAACTGTTCTTTTTCATATTCTGAGAATAAGAACATGGCTGTATACGCCTTCTGGGAAGAAGGAATAGCCTTTGTCCACTTCTGACACAGATGTGTTTACTCTGTCCAAACTACAACTCAAGTATGCAGTAGTGGATTAATGAGACAATTTTGTTTATTTAACAAAAATCCTCTGAGTAATTCTAAATACTCGGCAAATATCTTGAGAATTTCAGAATACTGAAAATGTATTTATACAAGACCTTGTTTGCATTTTAAGCTAAGTGGAATAACACAATATAACTAAAACTTGATGGGTACTGAAGGGAAGGAATTTGTGGAAGAAATTTCCTCTGCTTATTCCATTCTCTTTAACATAAGCAATATGAATGTGTGAGTATATGAGATTTATAGTACCAAAAATATCCACTCTGGTCCCCATTTTTTAAATGCTAGGTTTTATTATTCTAATAGTTGTCAACCTGAGAAAGTTCGAAGTATTCATTTTACTGTCTTTTTTTTTGGCGGGGGTGGGGGGGTGGTAATATTAGAAAGGTTTAGTAGGTACTTTTTTGGTGTTAATTTGCCAATCCTTTTATTCCCTGTTTGAAATAAAGTGACTAGAATTTTTGTATGATATTTAATTAAAGAAACAATTGTTTTCCCCAGAGACTTAATGATATACAACATGCATACGTGTATATATGCACACTTGTGCACACACGTATATATATGTATGTATAGATGATTGTATATACATATATAAACACATGCACACACGTATATGGGTGTATAGGTGTTGGTGTAAACACATATATACACACAGAGAATGTACTACCTATATTAATACACACAAAGACTGAGAACATATTATTTATTTGAAATATGATAAAATTTTGTGCAGGACTTAGACCAGTTCTCATTGCGTTGATGTTGCTCCTTGTCAAATGTTTTTTAAAAGTGCCTTTTTCTGGTGATTATTAAATACTGGTCTGAAAAGCTCTGCCAGGACTAGGTGGTTAACCTTTATAAACTCTGAAAAATTAGAATCAAATTATTTAATCATCTGTTGCAGCAAATAAAAGTGTTCTGAGCAAGCCACAGCTCTTATCCATTTGAGAATCAGTCTTGCTTACTAGAATATGCTCTTGTGTATTGTTCACATTGTCATAGTATAGATGGTTATCATCCAATGAGGAATCACAGAAAAATTTTTTTTCCTAACAGCATGGGCTATTCTGATAATGGCCAGTGTGATTACCAACAAGTACAATTTTGATTCCTTTTTCTTAAAACAGTTGTTTTTAAAGAATAAAAGTATTTCCTTCTATGAAAAAAAAAGAAAATTGATGTCATTATATATAAATATAACTTTCTAAAAAATTGGATTTGACTGTTTACTTTGCTTCCATCAAAATTAAATTGATATTTCCTAAAATTAAAAAATAAATCTCATACAAAAGAAGACTGCTGAAATCTGTGCATTCTAAATAAGAAAATTCTATGATATTAGTCTTCAATTATTTTCTTCTTGATAATCACCTTAAGCTAGGCATGGTGGCACTTGTCTCTGGTCCTGTGGCTCTGAAGGCTAAGGCAGAAGGATCAAGAGTGCAAAGCCAGCCTCAGCAACTTAGTAGGGACTTAAGCCATTTAGCAAGACCCTGTCTCAAAATAAAAATTCAGTAATGGACTGGGGATATGACAGATCGGTTAAGTGCTTCTGCATTCAATCTCTGATAAAAAAAAAAATTAAAAAAAAAACCCTCCTTAAGAAACTTTGTACTCCACATTTACCCAGACAAAAGTAAAAAAAAGCCAATACCCAGAAAACTATCTTCAAAAGTAGCCATGTGAGCCTTTCATTCTACATTTTGCTTGTGCAGGGAGTACCTTGTTCTGCAGTTATTGTTGCTCTAGGGACCCTGGATCAAGCTGGCTCAAGCATTCCTGGTGCTGCTGCCTTCCAGCCCTCAGTGCCACCTTCTCATCCCATCAGAGCCTAAGAGTGCAGGCTTGGCGAAGAGAGTCATGGTCTTGGCAGAGGTGATGAAATTTACTAGAAGAATCATACTGAGGTTTTTTTCTTTCAGACTCCCCCCAAATGATTGCACAAATACACATTTCCAGACAGGGACTGCTTTCTTCATAACTCAGATGCCAAAATCATGGGCTCTAAAGCCAAAAGTGCTCACCTGTGTGAGAAATACCATTGGAGACAGTGGAAATTGTTAACTTTTGGTGGGTGGAGGGTAGGTACCAGTGATTGAACTCAGGGGCACTTGACCACTGGGCCACATCCCCAACCCTATTTTGTACTTTATTTAGAGACAGGGTCTCACTGGGCTGGCTTTGAACTCAGGATCCTCCTACTTCAACCTTCGGAGCCACTGGGATTATAGGCAAGTTCCACTGCGCCCAGTTCTGTCAACTCTTTTGACTGCAAATGTATCAATAGCAGCATTTAGAATACAGTATTATTTATTACATAATATAGACAGAGATGAATGGAATTGATTGGATTGTTTTTTTTTTTTTTATCTTTCCTCAAAATTCTCAGCCTATCTAGTACTGAGATATTGATTGAGTACATTTCCTCAGATCATGGACTGTGCTCATCTGTTGGTGGAACCAGGAAATAATTTGCCTAATACTTCCAATACCATAATTATTTTTAGCATTAAGATATTTATTTCTCAGGCTGGGGTTGTGGCTCAGAGGTAGAGTGCTCACCTCCCAGCCTGTGAGACCCTGGGTTCGGTCCTCAGCACCACATAGTAATATATGAATAAAATAAAGGTATTGTGTCCAACTACAACTAAAAAATAAATATTTTTTTTTAAAAAGATACTTATTTCTCGGGGCTGGGGCTGTGGCTCAGTGGCAGAGCACCTGCTTCGCACAAGTGAGGCACTGGGTTCAATCCTCAGCACCACATAAAAATAAACAAACAAAATACATTGTATCCATCTATAACTAAAAATATTTTTAAATACTTATTTCTCACTTTCATAGTTAGTAGTATAAATTTATATTTTGGGGGTTGGGGCTGTATAACTCAGTGGCACAGCGCTTGCCTAGTGTGCATGAGGCACTGGGTTCGATCCTCAGCACCACATAAAAATAAATAAATAAATAAATAAAGGCATTCTGTCCATCTACAACTCAATTCTTTAAAATTTATTATGGGTATCATCAAGATAAATCAATAAAAGTGATTAAATTGGGAAAAAATGTTTAAATTTGTCCTTAAATTATCACATGGCTTCTTACAACATGGGACTCTGGCTTTTTGAACTCTGAAATTTCCCAAATAGTATATTATATAACATTTACTGTCTTTTTTTTTTTTTGTCACTAGAATTGCACTCAACCACACAGCCCCATCCACAGCCCTATTTTGTATTTTATTTATAGACAGGGTCTCACTGAGTTGCTTAGTGCCTCACTTTTGCTGAAGCTGACTTTGAACTCATGATCCTCCTGCCATAGTTTCCCAAGCTGCTCCACAATGCCTGGCTAAATTCACTGACTTTTAATTCATGAAGTGTTTTTAAAAACTTGAAATGAATAATTTAAAATATCTAAACTTCTATAAATCAGCATATAACATCATAAATATTTGATGCAAATCTTTCCCTCACATTTTTTTTTCATAGACTTAGGGGGTATTTTTGTATTCCCATTGTTATGCATAGGCAGAAGCCTTATGGGATTGGCCTGTGTTCCATAGAGTAGGTCAATTCAAATCACAGTAAAGAGACCCACCTAATAAACGAACTTACTGGCAAACCAATTTTCTATAAAGGTGAATGAAATACAGGGACATTTTTGCCTTTGCACATCAGATTCTTAATTCTGTTTATTAGTTCTCCCTAAAAGTTTTAGACCTATGAGGGACAAGAGATGTTCTCTTTTTAAGCTACCATTTTTTTTCCTGAGGAAAAAAAAATTTTTTTTTTTTAAACTCTGCAGATACACTGTTGTTGGTGTGAAGTACTATGGACAGGCCAAAGCTAAAAGCATGTGTGTTAAATATGTCCATGTGCTAGTGCACAGAGCCCTTCTTGGCAACTACATAGCTTTATTTAGTCAGTTTTTATGAAATGCTAGATAGCAGTACCTGGGAGGAAAAGCTCTGAAACCACAAATTTGGACAGAACCTGTCCTGGAGCAGCACACAGAAGGTAAATACTCACCTGCTCAGGATCTTTCCCTCTCCTTCTCTAGCTTCAGAGCCTCCATATTCTCCATAAAGCCTAAGTTACCAGATGAGACAAACAGAATGAACCTGCCATGTTTGTTTCCAGTGTTGTCAGCATCCTTCAGAGTGGCAGTCCTAGGTGTGATTTTTGCCTGCCAATTATGCCAAATTATAGAATTACCCTCAGAATCTGGGCTCTGCTGGACTCAGCTGCCTCTTTCGGATGGCTGTACTTTCTAGGAATGCTCAGAATTCTTAGTGCTATTCCTTCTTCATTGCAAGATGGTATTTGGATGCACAGGACAGTCTCCTGCCTTGGTGGAACTGTATGATAAGAGGAGACGTCCTGGTGTGTCAGCTCCTCATGTTGGTCCTTGGCTCTTGGCTGTGTGCTGAGGGAGTTTGTCTGGACTTAACCTAAAGGCAGGGAATCCACATGTGTCTCTTCTCTCCCAAGGCTCTTACAGCACACTTAAAAATTGCAGTGAAGTAACCTGTCATAGTATCTGTAAGGAAAATGTTTTTTCATCAATGGAATTTCTTCCCCAGAATCACTGGCTGACTGAGCCAATTGTTGGATAATTCATTTCTATTGGCATTATTTCCGAGGGTCTCACCCTTGAATTTCCTGCCATCATCCTACACTACATTTAATTTCTGGAAAAAAATAGTGATTTACTAACTTCCTTAGGAACAGTGACAGAAATCTCTCAGAAGTGGGTATCAGGTACCTCCTGCCTTTCTGGACAGACTCCTAATTGCCATGGAGATACATATCACTATGCTGTTGTGAACTCCTGGGTAGCAACCTGAAACCTTATCTATTGAAGTAACTCAGGGGAACTCTGGAAGATGCACAATGATGCTTTCATTAAGGGTGATCAGATCTCTGAACAACATATCATAAATGTGAGGACTTCACATGACAAAATCAAAAAGCTCCTTGGCACATCTTATTTACTCATAACTGGGCTACTGTAACTTCAGATTGTCCATAGGCTTGCTGTGCAATTCTAATTTTATTTCTAATGTGAGAAATTAGCAGAATGATCTTATAATTTGTGAATGTGGAACTTTCAATACCTAAGAACTGAAAGCACCAGGTCAACACAGATCTTCAAGATGTCATTGTGCCTCTCTGGCTTCTCTTTTTTACAACTTGTTCAGGAGTGTACATGAAAAAAAAAAAAAAAAACAGAGCGACACACTTTAGCAATGGATTTTTGTTTATGTAGGAAGTTACAGAAGTGAATGTTAAATGCCAAAGGGCACTGAAAGTTGTCCCTGGGGATGCTGCACACAAAACTTTAGGCAGCTAGTGGTAACCTCTTACCATGTGTTCCCAAGCCAGGGTCTTTTTGTCCCCCATGCATTGTGCCAGTCACTGAAACAAGTTTTGTAAAAGAGCAAGAGTTTAATCCATGAGGTAGCCAAGTATGAAGATGGGAGATCTAAGTCTCACATCTGCCTCCTGGAGGATAAGGCTTGGAGATATTTATGGGATAAAGAAGCAGGGTATTTAAGGCATGGGTGAAGGCCAAGTAATGCATGTATTTCATTGGTCAATCAATCATCATGGCTCTTCCTGAGATGCAGGTTCAAAAAATGTACTCATTAGCATGATCTGAGGATGGAGGTTTGGCTTCCTGACATCAATAGCCCCCACCCCACTTCCCATTGCACATCTGCACAGGCCCAGAGAAACAATCCTTGTTTTCAACAAAAATAGTCTTCACAAGCCTGAAAAGTAACCTAGGTAACCATTATCATTACAACCCCTATGTCAAAACTCAACTCAAAGTCGATCATGGATCTTGGATTACTCCACAAAACCTGCATATACTAGATGAAAAAGTAGCCCCAATACTCCAACATATTGAGGGCATTTTCAAAACTGATAAATTTAACTAAATAATAATATTTCAATAAAATGTAGCTAAATATATTAGAAATAAAATCAATAGCTATAAGAACAAACTGGGAGTCATCTAATGCAACACACAGAAAGATCCTGGAAACACATCCCAGACACACCTTTAGAGAGAGAGGTGCTTTCTGTGAGCTTGAAACAGTTTCCTTTCAAAGCCTGCTGCTAGCATCCTTCTACCTGTGTGCTTGCTGCTCCTTGGTGCTGAGTGTATGCAGTGTACATCAGTCACTCCAGTCATTGTCCAAGTCTTGACTTGCATCCTTGCTTTCAAGGCACTGGTCAGGAGAAACTGAGCCAAGTACAAATTGAAACATGAACTTTCATAATTTTGAGTGTTATCCATTCATCAGCCCCTTGTTTATGAGATGATCTACTTCTATTTCCAGTAGGTGGGGTGCCATGGATTAAATGCTTATGTCTCCCCTCCAACATTTATATGTTGAAGGCCTAATTCCCAAAGTCATAGCGTTAGGAATTTGAGACTCTGTGTAGGTAATCTGGCCACAAAGGTAGAACTCTCATGAATGAGCTTAGTCCTCATGAAGGAAAAAATCTACTTCCCCTCTCTTTCTCTCTACTATTTGAGAAAATCTTGGGTCTACAATCCAGATGACAGTCTTCACCAGAACCCAGTCATGCTGGTGCTCTGATCTTACACTTCCATCCTCTAGAAAGGTGAGAAATGTTGAAATATCTGTTGCTTCAGCTACCCAGGCTATGGTATTTGTTGCAGCAGCCTGAGCTGACTAAAGCAGGGGGCAATAACAGCACATCAAATAGACCACTTGAGGACACATGGTTCTAAAGACAATGGAGAGCAGAGCAGGGTGCTAGCCAGGTGCTGATTTCATGGGTGACAGTTGCAGGAGAGACAATATTCTCTCAAACTATTGCCCTATCTGCACCATACCCACCCTCACCCTCCAAGAGGGCTTTGGTGCCAAGGCTCTTGCAACTGTTCAAGTGTGAATGACAAGAGAACACTTTGTCCCCAGCAGGGAAGGAAACCCCAAGGTAGGTTACCTCTATGATATAAAAGAGATTTCAAGCCCCAGGCAAGCCCTTCAATCTAGGTCTTACTGGGGCCTCACTTTTTGGTGGTGGCAAACCCACAGAACACTGAAGATGTGTTTTGCCCTGGAGCTCATCTTTTTTCTCTCCAATCAACTGATGCACCTTGCTTATTTTTGCTATTTTCTTAGTCTCTAAAATTTTGGGACTTCTTCGGGTGATTTTCAATGATTGCATCCATTTAGTTTTTCCTTTATCCACTTCCCTGTAAATCCTTTTTTTAAAAAAAAATTATTCTTTTTATAGGTACATGATAACTATGCATAATAATGGGATTTATTATGCAATATTCATATATGCACATATCATAATTTGATCAGTCTCATTCCTCTATACCTTCCCTTTCCCTCCCCTTCTTCTTCCCCTGATCTACTTGCTCTACTGCCCTGATTTTCTTTCTATCATCATCATTAGTAGTGGTGGAAGTAGTAGTAGCAGTAGTAGTATATTATAATAAATATATAAACTAGATTCATCGTGGTATATTCATACATGGATATATCATAATTTGGTAGACTTTGTTACCAAATACTTCCTCATGCCCTCTTCTTCTCCTCCTTCTCTATCCTTTTCCTTTATTCTGTTAGTCTCCCTTTTATTTCCCTGTGATTCCCTGTTTTATTTCTTTTTTTTTGTTCCAATTCTTCATTTTCAAGTCCCTTTCTTCCTTTGCACTCCTACTGTGTGTCCCACCTCTACCTTTCAATTAGACTTCTGCAGTAATCAATTCATCCCAGTACATCCTAAGCATTGCTAAAGCAGACAAACTTTTGCATAATGTATGGTTTGATGGGCTTATTCCCCTGGTTCACACTGCAATGTTCCACACCATCTACCAGAGCCCTTCTAAATGCCTCAGTGCATGTGTCCAGCCCTCCATTTTATAATCTCTAGCATTCTTCCCAACCTGATTTGTCCTGCTTCTCAACCTGGTTCAAGGTCACCTAATTTAAGGGAGCCACAGTGGGAAGCAGGAACTCTTTAATTACCTCAATTTTATTTGCACTATTTTTTTTTATTTTTTGTGTTTTCTGGAGAAAATTTTTTTTAACTCTTGGAGAGAGCCCCCCCCATTGGCATGTATTTTACAAAATGATGAGTTTAATTAGGTATCTATGCAAACAATTTGATTAAATTCACTTCTCAATGTCTCCCTCATCCTTCCTCCCCGATCCTCTTCCTATACTATCTAGGTCTCTCTTCTACTTTTATGGTGTCACCTCCACACACCCCTCTAGCTTACATAAGAGAGAAAACATACAATATTTTCTCACAGTATGACTTACTTAACTCAAAATTATATTCTTCAGTTTCATCAGTTTCCCCTAAAATTGTAGAATTTTGTTCTTTATGACTAAATAATACTCCATTGTGTAATATATATATATATATATATATATATATATATATATATATATATATATATATCATTGTCTTTATCCATTCATCTGTTGATAGCCACCTAGGCGGACTCCATAACTTGACTAGTGAATTGTGCTGTGGCAAACATTTTATTTGTATGCATTTGTTTTTAAAGTATACTCACTTTAATTCTTCTGGATAAATTCCAAGGAATGATAGAACTTGATCATACAGTAGTTCTACTTTTAGCCTTTTGGGGACACCCCATACTGATTTCTACAGTGATTAAAATAATTTAAATTTTCACCAACTGTGTGTATGTGTTTCTTTTCCCCACATCTTCACCAACTTTTTTTGTTATTTGTATTTTTCATGCTTGCCACACTAAAAGGAGTGAGAAGGAATCTCAGTGTAGTTTTGATTAGCATTTTCCTGATTGTTAAAGAAGTTAGACTTCTATGCATATTTCTTTTTAATAAGTGCCTATTCAGTTCATTTGTACATGTATAGGCTGGGCTATTTTTTAATGTTGAGTTTTTAAAAATTTCTTTATTCAGGGATGGGGGCGGTAGGAAGAGGCCAAGCCCCTGGGCGTCACCCTCTCCCCTGTCCGAGGCGGCCCACTGCCTGTATCTGAGTCACTTGGCCGCTAGAGGACCTGAGCCCGGAGCCTGAGCCGCCAAAGTAGCAAGAACGGAATCTCCCAACCCGAGGGCGCGCTGGGGGTGCAGGCTCGGACGGAGGTGGGTGGGGGACCGGAAGGTGCAGCGCGCACGGGGAGGGCGGAGGAGGTGCCGCCGCTGCCGCAGCTGCCGCCGCCACCGCCACCGCAGCAGAAGGAGCGCCGTCTGGGCAGGCGGGTGGGCAGCAGCGTGCAGGAGCCAGCCGTGCGCGGGGGAGACCGCGCCCATCACCTTCCCTCCGCCCCCCCCCCAAGACGGGAGCGGGGCGTCTAGGCCACTGCAGCAGCCTGAGGGAGAGCTGGGGACCGCCTCTGTGGAGTTGGGGCTGAGTTGTCCTCCGGGGAGAGTGCGCCAAGACTGCTGCTGCGGGCCAAGTTAAGCCCATCCACAGTAATGGCTGCAGCCTTACCCGTCCAGGACCCTGGGAGAGTTGCAGCTATATAGAATACTGCAGAAAGGCAATCTGCTTTTTTGATGCCTTTATCCAACAAGGTGGCTATGATGTCCAGCAACTCTGTAAAGCTGGAGAAGAGGAATTTTTGGAAATCACTGGCACTCCTTGGCATGGCTAGCAAGCCCCTTTATGTTAGAAGACTATAGAAGGCTTTGAGAGACTGGATTACAAACCATGGCCTTTTCAATCAGCCACTGACTTCCCTTCCTGTCAGTAGTATACCTATCTACAAAGTACCAGAGGGATCACCAAATTGGCTGGGAATATCCTGAAGTAGTAATGAAAGGAACCTCATTTAAAAATTCCCAAATGTGTTGTCACTACTTGTGTGCAGAGCTTGGGACAAGGGAAGTCAGATGTGATGGGAGTTTAGCACAACAGACTCTGGCAAGGCCACCATGCTACTGAGAGGGAACACAGTCTGACCCCAGCAGACCGTGGCTCTCCAGCTTTCTCCAAGGAAAGCAGTGAGGCACTGGATGCTGCTGCTGCCTTCTCTGTGGCTGAGTGTGTGGAGCGAATGGCCCCCACACTGACAAAAAGTGACTTGAATGAAGGGAAAGAGCTGCTAAAAACCAACAAGAAGTTGGCCAAAATTGTCACGTTTTTGAAATGAGTAATGATGATCCACAAAAAGAGGAGGAAATTCGAAAATACAGTGCAATGTATGGCAGATTTGATTCAAATAAAAAGGATGGGAAACATCTCACACTTCATGAGCTCACTGTTAACGAAGCAGCTGCCCAATTCTATGTGAAAGATAATGCCCAGCTTACAAGAAGAGATGAACTTTTTGCTCTGGCTAGGCATATTTCTCGAGAAGTCACTTATGAATATACTTACAGATACATCAAGTCAACATGTGGTGAAAGAGATGAATTATCCCTAAAGAGAATTAAAATAGAGGATGTGTTTCCAGATTTCCAGGATTCTATGCACACATCTTTCAGCAGGCTAGAGCCAAGAGTGAAGAACAAGCAGCCCTTAGTTCACAGCAGTCTGAAAAGGTGATGGCAAAGCAGATAGAGCTCCTCTGTGCCCAAGCTGGCTATGCTATGAGAGACTGCAGCATGCTGAGAGAAAACTGTCTACAGGGCTTTACCAGGCAGAGCTCAAAAGAGCAGTCTTGATGGCTTGCCTTCTGATAACTCAGATGGACAAGGAAAGAGACCTTTGAATATCCAAATGCCTAATTTGCAGAACAGACAGCCCCATCATTTTGTGGTGAATGGGTAGCTGAGTAGACTTTACTCAAGTGAGGCCAAGTCCCACTCCTCAGAGAGCCTTGGGATTTTAAAAGACTATCCTCACTCAACTTCTACTTTGGAAAAGAAATTCAACAAAACAGAACCTGAAGATTCAAGATAGCTCTGATTCTCCTACTGTTCTCTGGAAATGGCATCAGATTTAAGGATAATGCTCCATCATAGAAATAAGGCTTAAGAGCCAATGTTGCCTCATTAAGCTCAGATTTCATAGCCAAAGCATAAGAACTCCAGCATCAGTCTGTGGAAACTGGGAAGAAAAAACAACAGCCACAAAATAAAAGAATTTAGAGTTGCAATTTATATCACAAATATTGATCCATTCACATTCCTGTGTAAGTTATTTTATGTGGAAAGGTTACAAGTTAATATTGTAAGCATTCATTATTTCAGAATGTACAATGTATTTGTGTAATTTATAAAGTAAAATCTAGATGTTGAGACCTGTTTGGTCCTAATAGATTTGGATATAGTTTGTTTTATTTGAAATTTTATTGTCTGCTTTAAGTGTATTTAGTGTAAATATTATTATCAGAGTTTAAAATCTTTACGGTCTTAAAATAGAAAGCTTAAGTAATATAGTTATTGGCAAGGTTGCAATGATTATAGAAAAATTAAAAGCAAATTCTCAATTTAAGCCAAAGAAAATAGTGTGTATTTAATACTTAATGAAACTAATTTTACCAGGAAATGTATAGCATTTATTCAGTAACCTTTTTGCTGTTTTAATGAGTGCACATTTACACAATTAATTAGGGAAAAGTTAAAAAGAGAGCAATAAAGTAGAAAATCTCTCTTACCTAGTTGACTCAGATTGGATTACAGAATTGCTGTTTAAGACATAACAAATATAGGAAGCTATTTCTTGGACAGATCTTAAAACAAGTGGACTAATGTGTAAAATCTTTGATTTAAACATTGGTATTTCAGAATGTGTTAAGTAGATTAAGATGTAGTACATTACCCCTAAATGTGATAAAGACGGTGACTTAACAAAGGCTATAATAGATTGTTAGATTTTGTATTCAGAAATTCTTCTCCATGTATAAGAGTCAGACTAGGTGGCTCTCACTGGAGAATGTCTTCCCACCCAACTATCACAAGAGTGGAGTCACTGATCCATATTTGCAGGCATATTTCTATGGAAGTTAAGTTGACAGCTTTATTATTTATTTTACAATTTTATTTGTGGTCACCTTTCAGATTTTTGAATGCAGTTTTTTTTTTTTGTAAAATTCATTTTAACTTAAAAGTATATTTTTAATTTCCCTATTAGTAGACTGCGTGTTCATACACATTATTAAATGTTAATGATATATTGGCATACTTGTAAGGATTTCACATTTGAATCCATAGTGGGTATTTAAAAAACAAAAAGGAAAATCCAATATCGGCCAATATCCATTTTTTCTGCTGATTAAAGAGAAGATATTTGACAGTTTATATACTTATTACACATTCATCTAAACCCAGATATTGCTGAGAAGAGAATATGGACATGGAGTATATGTTTTTCTGTTTTTAGTTCTGCTTTAAATCATAACTGTGTAACAAATATTGTCATAATCTGTTATACTAAAATTTGTCAGCCAAATGTTAGATGAAATGTCTGCCCTATAGTCTCTGATCACTGTCATATATATAATTGCTTTTTTCATTTTGATTTGTAGAAGAGCTTTATGGTAGAAAAAACCAGTAAACAACTTTTATACTATTAAAAGACTTTTTTTCCTTCCTAAATGCTTTACATGTACCCTGGTATTTTGCCAGCCAAAGAAACTTTTTTATGGACCCTGCAACTTCTTTGCTAACTTGAGGTTGATTATTTTATTATTCACTGCGTGTAGAACTAATGTGAGTACAATTTAAATAGAATTTTCAGTTTTTAATATTAGCCATAGCACTGGTTAGTATCTCAGTAGTTTCATGAAACATTTCCTGTATTCTAATATATTTTGAGAAATTTTGTGGTCTTTTTTTTAAATTGTGTCTTACAGTTCAAGTTTATAAATTTTAATAAGCAACCATTTTTAAAGGTGCAATAATCTCCCAACTATTATTTATCTATCTTTCATGAACTCACAAACTGCATCTTTAAATCCATAAGAGTCCTTAATCATACTTTTCTGCTCTTTCAAGCTTAGTGATGAAGAAGCACAAAAATTTCAATAGAAAACAGGTTTTATTTTGTAAACATTAATGTATTAAAATAATATGTATAATATATATTATACATATATTATTTTTATTTGAATTGTATATATGAATTGGATGTTATAACTAGTTGTTTTTTTTTTAATTATGTTAGGGGTATTTTCACTGAACAAGGTTGATTGGTTATCTCAATATTACAGCCAAGATAGTCCAAGGGAGCATTGAAAAAAAAATCTTTATTCATTTGGGATATTTGTTTTCTGAAGAGTGGCAGGCAAAGATTTTCTGCCATTCTATAGGTTATCTTTTCACTCTACTAATTGTTTCCTTTGTTGCACAGAAGCCTTTAAATTTGATGTTAGTTGATTTATTGATTCTTTATCATATTTCCTGAGCGATTGGTGTTCTATTCAAGAAATCTTTGCCTATGCCTGTATGTTGAAGTGTTTCCCCAATTATTTCTTCCAATAGTTGCAGAGTTTGGATCTAGTATTTTGGCCTTCAGTCAATTTTGAAGGCTAATATATCTGGATCTAGTTTTCTTCTATGTATGGATATGCAATATTTCCAGGACCACTTGTTAAATACACTTTATATTCTCCAGTGTATATTTATGTTAGTTTTGTCAAGAGCCAAATGTCTATAGCCATGTGCAATTGCCTCTGTGTCTTCTCTTCTGTTCCTTTCCTCAATGTGTCTGTTTTTATGGCAGTACTATGCAATTTTAGTTACTCTGACTCTGTAGTATAATTTGAAATCAGGTACTGTGATGCCTCTAGCATTGCTCTTTTTGCTCAGTATTGTTATAAGTATTCTGAGAGTTTTGTTCTTCCATATGAGTTTTAGGACTTTTTTTTTTTTTTTTTAGTTCTGTAAAGAATGTCATTGGTATTTTGATAGGTATTACATTAAATCTGTAGATCACATTTGGTATTGTGGCCATTTTAATTATGTTAATTCTGACTATCCATAAACACGGGAGATCTTCATCTAGTGTCTTATTTCTTTCTTTTCTGTTTTATAATTTTTATTGTAGAGGTCTTTCACTTTCTTGGTTATGCTTATTCCTAGGTTTATTTAAAACTATTGTGATGGGAATTGTTTTCCTGAGTTTTTTCTCAGCTGATTTTACTATTCATGTACAGAAAAAGTTTTGCATGTTGATTTTATGTTCTGTTACTTTGCTGAATTTCTTTTTTATTGGATCTATAAGTCTTCTTGTGGAAATGTTAGGGTTTTCTAAGCATAAGATCATATTATCTGCACATAGGAATAATCTGAATTTTTCCATTTCTAATTGTATCCCATTTATTTCTATCTCTTGCCTAATTTCTAATTTTTGTTTGTATCTAGTATTGCTAGTAAAGTATGTAGGGCTTAAAAGAAAAAGAAGCAGGAGGAAGTAAAAATAAATGAATAAAAACGGGGAGGGAGAAAGGCTGTAATGCAGCAGCTAGTAGAAGAGAGGAAGAACCAGGGAGTGGTTCTACTTGTCATCCTAATTTTTCTTGTTTTCATCTTGTCATGGAGATTTAGTAAGTGTCTTGGAACAATATTGAATTTTTTTTTTAGCTTGTTTGTGTGTTACTTTAATATTTGAATTCAACTGGGCTTTAGAAGACTATCAAAATATATGTGTCTTTTTGGTTTCAGGAAATTTGACCTGCCATTAAAAAAACAAAAACAAGGGTTGGCGGGTGGGGCAGAAGCAGATAATGACAGAAGAAACTGGAGGAGGAGGAACATAAGATGGCAAGGGATATAATTCAGTGGTTAAGTGCTTGCCTAGCATGAATAAGACTGTGGGTTCAATCCCCTGTATGGGGTGGGGAGAGAATGTTAAAAAATTTTAAAATAGAAATTAAAACATTTTATAAAATACATGTATTTGGATTAATGTATGCAATATCAAATAATTGGGGGAAGAACCTATCAAATACAGGAGACAATAAAAAATGAACATGAGGGAGTACAACATTATTCCAAGACAAGCTAT
The DNA here is from genome assembly GCF_052094955.1 of Ictidomys tridecemlineatus. Taxonomy (NCBI): domain Eukaryota; kingdom Metazoa; phylum Chordata; class Mammalia; order Rodentia; family Sciuridae; genus Ictidomys; species Ictidomys tridecemlineatus. The sequence goes on from NC_135489.1 coordinate 60,913,088, forward strand.
TTGAGATGGAAAGGTTTCTTACTGGGCTTTCCAGATTTGATTTCTGTCAAGTGTTTTTCTCTCTTCTCTATTTTGGGGGGGTGTAGTAAATGCCCATGTCTCCTTAGCTTGTTCTTCAAGTTTCTCTGGGTACAGAGGTAGTAATAATACCAGCTGTCCCCATGATGGAACAAGGAGCTGTATGTTTAGTTTATTCCCCCTTCAGCTCATCTTTTTCCTTTGAAAACTGCACAGAATTCAAGTCATGACATCTATGGTCACAGACCTCAGTCCTTCCACTTCTGGAGTGAACCTAACTGGGTTCTGTACTTCCTCAGCATGCCTGAGATTGACTAGCTCTCTGGAAAGTCAGAAGAAATGGCCCCTAATTGTGACAGAGTGGACAGGTCTCTCACTGCCTGGCTTGTGGACCTGCCTATAGAAATGTGGCATACACTTGGGGTTATCTAAACAGCAATAGAGTTTCATTGCATGGGGTGCAGTGGCAGAGGAATGGGACAGCCTGGCAACTGGGGCATGGGTTGCTGAAGAAAGGCTGGGTGTGTAGTAGTGGCCAAGAGCAGAGGTACCTGCTGCTTTCTAGAGGCTGCAACTCCTGACAAAAGCAAAAAGCGGTGGCCTGGGGCAGAGGCAGAGGCATGGGACAACCTGGCAATGAGGACATGAGTTGGTGAAGAAAGGTTGGGTATGTGGTTGTGTCCAACAGCAAAAGTACTTGCCACTTTCTATGGGTTGCAACCACTGGCAGAAGCAAAAAGTGGTGGCCTAGGGCAGAGACATGCAGCACACCCTAGGTGCTGCACTCCCTGAAAGTGTCATGTACTCTGTTCTGTTCCACCTCACTCAATGCAGAAGCCAGAAGGAGAGGAGGGGTTCAGGTGTCTTCATCTCATAGATAGTGATCCCACTACATAGGTTGCTCAGCTAGCTCATTTTAAAGGTGTTCCCTATGATAATATTTGTTGTGATCTCTATGTTGAAAGCCTTTCCCAAGCTCTAAGTTCAGGTATAGTCTCTACAAATGGGCTGCCTGCTTCTCTTTACTGGCAAATTCAGAGAATAGAACACTTCTTGCTCAACATGTGTCTCTGTAATTCCTGCACCAGTTTAATTCTGTTTTTCTCTCTCTTCTACTGCTTTTTCTGAAGTAAGCTTGTCAGCTTTGCCTCTCCTTCTTTCTCCATGTTGTAGCCCTCTCCTTAGTCCTGCCCTGATGCTGCAGGTGCTGCTTCTGGGGTAACAAATACTTTTCTGTTTTGTGTTCCAGTGTCTAAAATCCTCTGATAGCTCAGTATTTTGAATCAGTGCATTCCCTCTCTCATCCACCTCTCCATTATGTGATTCTATCACTGCTTTGGTTCCACACTATGGAGTTGAAACCTGCAGCCTCCCTCACTTCCACCATCTTGATCCAGTCCTAAAGATAGTTTTGAGAGAATTCTCTAAGGGGTGCATCTTCAAAGCAATTTGAGACTCGTTTGCCTGCATGCACACATTGCTTCTATTAAAACTTATCTATTAAACATTACTTGATCATTTCCAAGTCTTGGTGTGTGAAGACAACCAGGGAGCTTGGATGCCTGAAATATGAACTACCTCATGGACTTGTGGGCCAGAGGCATGTGGGAGGAGTAGGACAACAGTGGTTGGAAGGAAGAAAGCTAGAAAAGAATTGAACTAAAGAGGGTTTCATATAACATTGAAATCATAGATGTTCTTCTCTGTGGGCTAGAAAATGTTAAGCAAGGAGAATGTTACCAGATAATTATCAGAATAAAGGTAAGAAATAAATCTCACACACACACACACACACACACACACACAATTAGCTAAGAAATTTGTGTGAGAGTTAAGTGGGCACAATGCCCAATCTATTTACATAAAACAAATAACATTTTGGGGACTGCTACAATTTGAAACCTAAAAGGCCCCTTCAAAGGCCCATATGTTAAAAGCTTGGTCCCCAAGTTGACATATTTGGAAAGTGGTGTAATCTTAAAAAGGTGGGGCCTTTTGAGAAGTCTTTAGATATTTGGAGTGTGCACTGAAAAAGATTATAGGACCCTGGTGTCGTTGTCATCCTCCTCCTTCTCCTCCTCCTCCTCCTCCTCCTCCTCCTCCTCCTCCTCCTCCTCCTCCTCCTCCTCCTTCTTCTTCTTCTTCTTCTTCTTCTCTCTCTCTCTCTCTCTCTCTCTCTCTCTCTCTCTCTCTCTTTTGTTGGTTTTAGATGTAAATGAACACAATATCTTTATTTTATTTAAGTTATTTTTATATGGTGCTTCACAGTACTTGGCAAATCCTCTACCATTGAGCCACAATCCCAGCCCCTTTCTCTCTGTTTTCATTTCCAGGTCATGAGGGACCTGTTTTATTTCACCACCTGCTCCCATCAGTATGTGCTAACTCATCACAGTCCAAAACAATGATGTCAATGGATTATGGACAGGAACCTATGGCACTATGAGACAAAGGAAACTTTTTTTTTTTTGGTACAGGGGATTGAACCCAGGGGTGCTTAACCACTGAGTCACACCCCCAGCCATTTTTAAATTTTATTTTGAGACAGGGTCTCACTAAGTTGCTTAGGGCCTTGCTAAATTGCTGAGGCTGGCTTTGAACTCATGATCCTCCAGCCTCAGCCTCCCAAATTACTGGGATTACAGGTATGTGAAAGACCCCCCCAAAGACCCTAACCACTCAGTGAGGGAGCACACCAGGTCGTCCAGAGATCAGTTTATTCAGCATATGCTACAGTAGAGATGGAAGCATCTGCAACAGCAGCAGTGTGGTTTTAAGGACTTAAATCATCCCCTGTGGGAAGTGCGTGTGGTTATGACTGGCATACCTGTTGTTAGTTTTTTATTGGGCTCCTGGGCTGGTGATGGCCCTTTGGTGGGCTCTTTTGGTGGGCCCCTTCTCTTAGATAGGAAGAAGAAGCCGGAAACCTAAGGCCCTAGGAGTGGTCGCCATTGTTGAATGGTGACCTGGTCCTGTTCTGGTTCTGTGCACCACCACACCCAGATAAAAGAAAATTTTGATCATGGTAAGTTGAATTGCCTTGAGTATTTGCTTAGTAACATAAAGCTGACTAACAGAGGGACTGTGCATAGATTGTCTTCTACCTCTCCCTGTCATCCTTTATATTTTTTCTCAATATTTTTCCTCAGTCAGTGATTTTTCAGGATGATTCCCAGAGTCAAATGACCCATGCAGTTTGCCTTGTGGTCATGGAATGGGCCTGGATGACACAGACTTCACCTGATTCAGCCAGAAAAATTTCATGTTCATTTCCTTTTATACTTTTGAATTCTGCAGAGTTTCAAGCTAAAAACAATCAGAAAAAAAAATCAGTGGCCCTAGTGTTGAGAGCCACGAGAGTTCGGGAATAAAGGCTTGCTGTTTGAACCTACAAGGCTGTGTGGTGGCTAGGTTATTTTGTGCGCAGCCAGACTGCGGCACCCTAGGTCGTCCCATTCTACTTTGTTCTCTCAGTTACACAAGTGATACTCAGGATCAAAAATTTGCATTTGTGTTGTAGAGAAAGATTTCTGATTCTTCAATCCACCTCAGGAAATTTTATTAAGGAATGAGATGAGCATTCAAACGTGGAAACAGCGGTTGAAAAATGACTGGATCTGTAACTCAAGGATGACTTAGAAAATTGCTTTTCTTCCTGCTCAGCTAACCTTTTTTGATTCTACACTGGTAGCTCCAGGATAGAGAGCAAATGAACTCATTCTTCCAAGGAGTCAGGTGGGGCTTTCCAGACATGAAGCCCACTCTTAATCTGCTGTTCCCAGGAAACACAAGAAAAAAAAAAAAAAAGAGAGAGTAAAAGTGTCTTTTTACCTGAACTCAAACTAGACCAAACCAAGAAGTAAATTGTATGGTATTTACTAACTACTGGCCAGTCATCTTTTTTTTAGGACTCTTGTTTTTTCTTAGATTCTTAGATTCTACGAGGCCTTTATCATTGTTATGTGTGCACACTCCTGTTATGTGTTGTATGTTGGTATGTCTGTATGTGTGTATGTCCATATATCCTGCAGTGATATGACAATTGACAGATGAGGAGCGCTCATAAAAAATATTAAAAATAGATCCAAATATCTTTAATTCACGTGATTCAAATGGTTCAATTTAGATTGGGTAAACAGATAAAAGTAAAGATGTCCTTAAAATTAAACTTATAAGTTTCTCTAGGTGTTCAAAAAAAGGCCCTAATAAAATGTTAACTCTGCTTAAATTCAAAGGTTGGCAAGTATTGTTTCAAAATGTGAACAAAAGGAGGTTAATAGATTAAAAGGAAAAACTAAAAGGTTCTAGGTATGGATCTAATAAAAAAAAATTTGTATCTAGATAGGAGAGTCTATGTGACTAAGTAATCAAGAGGGTTTAAGTAAGGGATAAAGGAGGTTTATGTAAATTGGTTATGTGTATAAGTTTTTGAGTAAGTTACACAACTATGGTTAAACAACAACTGTTATTTTTCAATACTTTCTTGTGCTCTCTTGCTCTGAATAATGAAGTTCCTTCAAATCCGATTGCAGAAAGTCTCAAATTAAACTTCCAACCAGCTTCTGCTTAGACACTACCAGTCTCTGACAACTGATGGACCCCCAGCATCTTCAAGAGAACAATTCACTCAGTGCTGAAGCTCACTACCAGGCACGATGGAATGCGGCAGACATGGGACAGACATGGGAAACAACAAGTTCAGAGAACCTCTTAATCTGCCATCCTGGATTCATGAGTCTTTATGTCCTTTTAAGCTTCCTCATGGTCCTTGGTCTCTTTTCTGTCAGCCCCCCAACATGGAACTTCTGCCAGAAATTGATCTTTGCTCTAATTTTTATCTTCATTCTGTTTTTATTTGCTCTGATCTTCTTTAGGTGCTGGTGATGATATCTGAAAAAAACTTGCCAGTAGACGGGTTGCCTGCCATTTATCCAAGCCCTGCCATCTCCCCCTTAGTCATTTCTTTGGAAGCCAAACTTGGTTGGCGTGGGATCATCAGTGTAATTGTGATGTTACTGGTGTGTTCGTGTCTTCCAGGTGTACAGGTCTGTAGGGTAGAAGTTTTACAAGCTGGTGTCCTAAAGTTGTATGGTAATTTTAGGCTCCAAAAAAAAAAAAAAACATGTTGGAAATTTATTTATCATTTGTGTTCTATAACTGGACTTGTTATCAGTAAGATATGTAAAGTTCTATGTTACTTTCTACACTGAGATATAATTTAAATGTATTTTTAAGTCAATGAGAGCCTAATCTGGGTAAAGGTTTTATTGTAAAACACAGAAGTACTTTGCTACTTTCCTACAAGAGGTTAAAAGCTTTCAGCCTTCCCTTAATTCATGTTTTAGGTGTGATATTATGTTGTGGTAGCTAATGTCCATGTAAACTTGAGCAACAGTTTATGTAGGCTTTGTAAAATGATGCAAAGATCAGCTTCAGAACTATAGTATTTAAGATTTATAAAGAGCCCTGCCTTACTTGAGATAAAACTCTATGTCCCATCTCACTACATGTAAAAGTGACTATGAAAGAAATAGACCAGATTTCAGTGCATTTAAGGTTGTGTTCAAAAGCTGGTTTTTGTCACGATTGCCAGGACCTCAAACAGGGGATTATAATGTATAACTCTGCCAAAATTCAAGGTAGCTATTACATAAACTAAATATGTTTTTATCCTAGTTAGTTTTGTTTTGTAGTTTGCTTTTAGATGGTCTAAGGATTGCCTGTTAATGTTTTAAAGAGGTACTGCTTTAAGAGCTCACAACCTGGGTTAACTTAGGATGGGGAGTTATCACCTACAGGATAGAGAGATAGACATTGAGGTTTAGTGCCCTTAATATAAGGCTGTTGACTTATTTGCTGGATGTTTAAGATTAAGTTTTAAAATTAAAAACTTGGCTTTTGCCCTTTGAGTCAGTCTGAATCAGGGAATAGGGAACTTTTCCAAAGGGCTCTGCAACTCTAGGCCACATAACCTCCTGATCAGGGAGATTAATGAGACCAGTGGAGGACAGAAAGCCAATCAGTGCATTTGCTGTAAAGAGGAGGGTCATTAAAAAGGGAGACATCCCTGATGCTTCTGAGGGAAGCCACATGGTCAAGCAAGGCCTGGACCCATCCTAGCGCAAATGGCACTAGCAGAACTGAGAAGCTGCTGTGAAGTTCCCGAGGACTCCCCAGGGTAATTCAGGTGACTGTTATAAACAGGTGGAAACAAAGTCAGTTTGACTTGCTTCATCTTAAACACTTAGCAAAGACAGTCAAAGCCAAAGCACAGCTGTTCCTGGACATTTTAAATGATAATAATAGTTAAATGTAACTTCCAAAAATAAGTAAACTGGAGGCTACAAAAAAAGATTCTTAGACAGAAATGCCTGATAACTGTCAAAGGGACTGCTAGAGTAGTTTTAGTCTAAGGCCTTTATTTCTAGCCAAGGCAGGTAGGCTTGATGTTTGCTAATATGGATACCCAGCCCTAAGTAGTAAAATTAAAGATTTCTCTATTAGACACAGAGGTCATACTAGTAAAAGGATTTTGCAGAATCAGATGGCATTAAATTATTAGACTATATCTTAAGGAAAAAGATATCTGTAACCCTAGATGTTGGTTGTTGTATTTACATTCCTGATATTTCTGGCAATGTGAAGCCATGTCCTCAGCAACTTTGTCGTGGAAACAATATCTTAGCTCCTGGTTCTTGGTACTTCCTGGTGGAAAACATTATTAGTCTTTGTCTTTGCCATCATACTCATTGGCATATTCCTGTGCTATGGCATTCATTGCTGCATCAATATGGTTCCAGTACTAATGAATTCTTGTTTCTCTTGTAGACCAACCATCACTCAAATGGCCCTCCAGCCTATTACTCCTCAATTGGACTTTTATCATGGATCACTCGATAGACCCGATACTTTTAGGGGGGACTCCGAACTGCTTGCCCCACGCCGTCCCTTTTCAGCCTGAAGAAGCCAGAAAGATTCTCTTCGTCCCCCTTCCTCACAGCAGTAAAGAGTTCCCAAATTAGAGGGGGGAATGAAGCCAGATTTAAAGTTAGGTAGTCAGTGTAGCTAGACAAATCGGGATCTAATACCGAGTGAAATCTAAAATGGAGGCCATGCTGAAATTGATTCCAGGAAACGCAGGACAACTCATGGTAGTCAGGCAGCAATATGCTCCACTGGTGGAAATGGAAAATGAGACCTTCCAATAATTTTAATTCAGTACTTTTAAGATTAAAAGTAGTCAGAAAAAAAGAGTGGGGAATGTAAAGGTAAAATTTCCAAGCTGATTCTAAGCCGCAGAGCCTGAGTTAAAGTGTAAAAGACCAGGCATCCTAAAGTTTCCAAAGTGCAGGGATTGGGTTAAAAAGTAAAAGACAATTGTTACAATCATACAAGTCTATTGTTACAATTCCTCTGCTATCCCCGGAACTTGTAATCCCTGTAAAGTTGTTAGAACAATGAGGGAACTGCCTAGTAAATGTCTCCATTGATTCCCTGGTTGATTAATAGCTAAGGGCTCTAGGTAGCATGGCACGTACGCATCTAGGCCCCAGAACCAATCAGTTTAAATGTGTACCCCACTTAGAAATGACCAATCATCTCTGCCCTAATTGTTCCCGCCAATGTATGCACTAATCCTGACTCAGGGTTGTTGTTCAATTTTCCCGCGCCTCATGATGATTTGTTCTGATGTATGCAAAGCCCCCCACCCTCTCCAAAAAGTGTACTTAAGCTCCACCTGACCTCCGCTCTGGGCTCTGGGCTGCTCTCCCTTCTTGAGTGAGCACAGAGTCCCAGCGCGCTGGAACAGGATCCTCAATAAACTTCCCCCCTGCGATTGCATGAAGTGAGTCTCTTGTGTGGTTTCTCCCCTCCGACGCTCCGCTGCACCCCAACAATTATATTAGCATCACTGAGTCAAAAATTTAGAAGTACTTTTTTTTTTTTTTTAGTACCAAGGATTAAACTGAAGGGTGCTTGAGCACTGAGCCACATCCTCAGCCTTATTTTGTATTTTATTTTGAGACAGAGTTTTACTGAGTTGCTTAGTGCCTTGCTTTTCCTGAAGCTGGCTTTGAATTCTTGTTCCTCTTGCCTCAGCCTCTTGAACTGCTGGGATTACAGGTATGCACCACTGCACCTGACTAGATGTATTTTTTTAATACATTTATTTATTTATTTATTTATTTATTTATTATGTGGTACTGATGATTGAAGACAGTGTCTCATATGCCCTCTACAGTCCCTGGCTAGATGTTTTGTTGTTATTTTTGTTTTTAGTTGTAATTGGTACAATATCTTTATTTATTTTTATGTGTTGCTGAGGAATTAACCCAGTACCTCACATGCACAAGGCATGTTCTTTACCACGGAGCTACAAGCCCCAGCCCCTAGATGTACTCTTAATGAAAGATCCTATGTGTAATGACCTTATGTTGTCTTCCATTATTGCTTTTTATGGCAATAATAGTCTATGGCATTTCTTACTGACTTTTTACTTCTCATTACCCTGTATCCAAACTTTATTTTTTTATTTATTAGTTGTAGATGGACATGACACCTTTATTTTATTTATTTATTTTTATGTGGTCCTGAGAATCAAACCCACTTGCTTTCTACTATTGAGCTATAATCCCAGCCCCCTTGTATCCAAACTTAATTCAAGAAAATATAGCTTCTGGGACAGCACATTTTATTTTGAGGAGGTGAGGGATATATCAAAAAAGAGTTTCTCTAAAAGGTAGAAGTCAAGATTGACCAAGACATGCCTGCAAACCAGTTCTCAAGGTCACCTCTAAGACTTGTTCTCTCTGCATCTAATTCCTAAGCTCTTTTTCTTTGTCATTTACAAAGGAAAATTCAATCTTCACCTTTTGATATGGCCTTCAGTGCCTGGGGCCAGCCTCAGCATGGGGTCTCAGAGGATGACTGGATGACAAGGAATTGGGGAGGAATAGCTGAGAAACAACACAGACAGAAAAATGAAGGTGCTGAATCTGAATCTTTACTTATGTCTTGAATCATATATACTGTTCTTTTTGGAATGATTACAATACTTTGTGGTTACAAGGCAGGAAGCACAGAAGTTGTTATTCAAGGACATACAGTTTCATTTTTGAGTAAGCCTAATCAGACAAAAATAATCATTAATCCTAAACAGCAGTAAGCACTTTTAACTTTCATTTAGTGTTCTGCCTTGAGCTGTTCTACTTAGCTAAGCTTAATAATATTTAGCTATTGTAAGGGTAAAATTTCTAAGCTGTTTCTAAACTGCAAAGCCTGAGTTAAAGTGTAAAAGACTGGGCATTGTAAAGTTTCTAAGCTTTACAATGAGTTAAAAAGTGAAGGACCACGTATTGTTAAAATCCTCTGTTAGGACAATACCCGAACTGCCCAGTAAATATTCCCACTGACTCTCTGGTTGTCTAATGACCTGGGACTCTGTGTAGTTTGTTATGTAGTCCTTTAGGCCCTAAAACCAATCAGTTTAAATGTGTACCCTGCTTAGAAGTGATCAATCACCCCTTCCCAGCCTGTTCCCGCCAATGAATGTACTAATCATGTTTCAGAGTTGTTGTTCAATTTTCCGGAGTCTCATGATGATTTGTTCTGATGTATGCAAAGCCCCCCCACCCCCCCCCCCGCCCTCCCCAAAAAGTGTACTTAAGCTCTGCTTGACCTCTTCTCTGGGCTCTGGGCCCTCTCCCTTCCTGAGTGAGCCTGGAGCCTCAGCGCGCTGAATTGGAATTCCTCAATAAACTCCCTCCTGCTTATTGCATGAAGCCAGTCTTTTGTGGTCTCTTCCTCCGATGTTTTGCCAGATCCTTACACTACAACACAGACATTTACCCTATCCCTCAAGCTGATTTATCATATATCAAACCTGGACCTGCGCTGCGGTTATAGCAAGTGGTTAACTTGAAAGTTTCGGCTACTATTTTTAATCACTCTAATAGCAAAAAATCACACCATTCAGCTCTGCTAGCTAGCTGGTCCCTGAATCCAATACCATCTACTTATTTGTTTTCTAATGATTAACTTTTCGTCTCTAGTTTTTAAGCATCAAGGGGTCCTCCTATGTCTGATTTATTCCCAGTTACTTAAATCTCTATAGCGTACCCATTTATTATTAACATTTACTATCAACCCTACATTGGGATCATATTTTCCTGTCCAGGACCAAGGGAGCAAGGTGGGAGTTGGCTCTGGTCCAGGACTACGAGGGGGATACCAAAATCTACCTCCAATCATGTAGGCCGGCCATAGGGCCCCATGACTATTGGCATAGGCCTATATTTTTTATTATTCTTTTCTTTATTACCTACTTTAGCAGGAAGGGCCTTTGGACTTTCAGGAGTAGTTACTTGAGGTATATTTAGATTAACTTTGACAAGGTTTTCATAAACTTCCTTAACTGTTTTTTCCTTAGAGAGTTTTGCTGTAATGCTTAGCTTTTCATGAGAATCGGCTGAATTATTGCACTTGTTGCAAGCTGACCTATTTTCCAGGATTGTTATGTTTTCCTGGAGAGTAATGTTAATTTGCCTAGACTCAATGGTCATATGAGAGGTGAGTAATATTCCAATTACAATAAAAGCCAAACAAAAACCATTCAATTTCCAGAAACATGCTGCACTCCCCCAGAGTTTTGTCACCTTGTGCCATCCACCTCAGGAAGGCCTTGCCGTTTCATGAGTCAGGGGAGAGGGCAGTGTAAAGGTAAAATTTCCAAGCTGATTCTAAGCCGCAGAGCCTGAGTTAAAGTGTAAAAGACCAGGCTTGTAAACCTGCTTCTAAAACTGCAAAGCATGGGTTAAATTCCTGAGGCAGTTAGGACAAGGCCCTACTGACCATTTAGTGATTTATGGACTGGGGTCCTGTGCAACTCCTCACATAAGCATTCAAGACCCTGTGCAGTTTGTCACGTAGATATTCAGGGTCCAAACCAATCAGTTTGAATGTGTACCCCACCTAGGAGCACCAATCATTCCTGCCCTGATTGTTCCCGCAAATATATGTACTAATCATGTTTCAGAATTGTTGTTCAATTTTCCCGCGCCTCATGATGATTTGTTCTGATGTATGCAAAGCCCCCCACCCTCTCCGAAAAGTGTACTTAAACTCCGCTTGAACTCTGCTCTGGGCTCTGAGACGCTCTCCCTTCTTGAGTGGGCACAGAGTCCCAGCGCGCTGGAACAGGATCCTCAATAAACATCCCCCTTGCGATTGCATGAAGTAAGTCTCTTGTGTGGTTTCTCCCCTCCGCCGCTCCGCTGCACCCCAACAGCAGCACTTCAGTACATGAGTAGTGAGTGATTTTGATGAAATTCCTAATTTTGTCTCTGTCCAGCTTTCTAGAAACATCTGTATTTTTTCCTTGGGGAAAAGAAGCATGTAAGATCAAGACACTTTTCCCTTTGTCTATCTTCCTGCAGAGATTTCTAATGGCCAATATGGCCCCAAGGGGAAAGCAGGGAGTAAATGAACTCTCCCTCCATTTCATTTTGTGAATTAATAAAAGTTACTAGTTCCCAGGAAAGTTTAACCTAATTCTTTCATGATTTCAAAAAAAAAAAAAAAAAGATAAAAACAGTACAGATATCATTGAACAGGTGAATGAATTAAGAAACTGAGATATTCACACAATGAAACAGATATACACACAATAAAATACTCATTGATGAAAAGAATAAACTATTGATTCATGCAATGTAGATGAATCTTAAAATCTTAAATCCATTTTACTATGTAAAACAAAACAAAACAAAACCCTACAGACACTGAATGTGATCTATTTCACACATTCTGAACATGGAAATACTGTAGTGATGGGGAGAAGACCAGTGATTATCAGGACTTGGGGCCTGGGGATGGTGTGGTGACAAATGCAAAGCCCAGTGGAAGTTTATAGCAATGCCACCATTATGTACCACAAGTTGTAAAAGGGTAAAGTTTCTAAGCTGGAAGGCTTGAATTAAAATGTAAAAGATTTGGTATTATTGAGTTCCTCTGTTACACCCAGATTCCTGAGATAGTTAAGACAACACCCTACTAGCCATTTAGCCTAGGGCCCTGTGCAGTTTGTCACAGGGCCTGAACCAATCAGTTTGAATATGTAAAATTAGGAGTGACCAATCACCCCCACCCAACCTGTTCCCGCCAATGAATGTGCCAATCACGTCTCAGAGTTGTTGTTCAATTTTCCCGCGCCTCATGATGATTGTTCTGATGTATGCAAAGCCTCCTGCCCTCCCCAAAAAGTGTACTTAAGCTCTGCTTGACCTCTGCTCTGGGCTCTGGGCCGCTCTCCCTTCCTGAGTGAGCCTTGGGCCTCAGCACACTGAATTAGGATCCTCCTCAATAAACTCCCTCCTGCTCATTGCATGAAGCTGGTCTGTTGTGGTCTCTTCCTCCGAAGTTTCACCAGACCCTTACAGTTTCTAAGGAAAAAATGCTGAATAAACTGTGGTTGGTGATGGACTTTATCACCACCCAGCACATGTGACCAGTGGCATTATTTTTTATTTTTTTTTAAAGAGAGAAAGAGAATTTTAGTCTTTATTTATTTACTTGTTTATTTTGGCAGACACAACATCTTTGTATATGGTGCTGAGGATCCAACCCAGGCCTCATGCACGCCAGGTGAGTGCACTACCTTTTGAGCCACATCCCCAGCCCAACCAGGGGCATTATTGAACCAGAATAACTGAAAGTCAAGTAGTGTTGGGATTATGTGGAGAGAATAAAAATGTAAGCAAATGACTAATGATTGCACCTTAGTGAGTCACAGCCCACCTTGCTTTTCCACAACTCATTCTGTTTGTTGTGGTAAAACAACAATTAGTTCATTAGCACCCCACTGCTAGCTAGACTTGTCCTAACCAGGGAACTGCTGGGGCTTCTTAGAGACTGGACTCTCACCTGCTCTGGTTTTAAATAATGAAAACAAACATTGTTTTCTCTTTCTGTTAGCTGGAGATTTGATGACTTTTCCTACTACAAAGACTCATAATTTCATATTTCACAGCATATAAATGTGTCTGAAGAGTAGACAACAAGCTATTGGTATTATTTATCCCAATCTCTGTTATTTATGCTGTTTACTTTCAACTAAACTGTAGTTTAATAATCAAAAGCTATAATACACAAAGCAGATTAACTCTATTTGGTCCCACATCATGTTTGTTTATACGGTAATAGAAACAGTTGGAGTTATGAGTCTCATATTTTCCTCTTACCATCCTAATTTCTCCCATTTGGATGAGCTGATTTCTAATTTTCTAGTTACTCTAAGAGAATGTCTGTTGTCTTCCAAAGTCACATGCAAATAGCTAGTAATCATTTTCTCCAACAAGATCGAAACAATCAGTGGTCATTAAGGTTTAACGAAGGACTGATTAATTCCTTGTATGAATGGATAAATTAATAATGGAGGAATTATTTGTCTCTAAAGTGATCTCTGACATATCAAAGTTGTTTTAAATCTTTGTACTTCAGAGTGTGTATTTCTTGCAGTCTACTCTTCATTTAATCTGTATAGGTGATTATAACTTGTTAAATATATAAAAAAAATTTTAAGCTATTTTAAACCATGCGGCAAATTTTTATTGCAAAATAGTATCACAGACATAACAAAAAATAACTTAGGATGTTATTATCACATTATAGAATTCCTCCTGCTTGATAGGAAAAGAAAAGTAATCCTCTTTTTTTTTCCATTTTTCACACCTCATAAGGAATCTGTAAACAATTTATTTATAAACAGAAAAAATATTTGGCTGGAAAGTTGTGAAGTGTACAATGTCACAGAGATTTGTGAATTGAGGTCCCTGTGTTCAGGATGGAAATGAAAGTAGATAGAAACTACCTCTTTTCAAGATAGAGGGCACTTTGAGCAAAAGGAAAAACTTTTTTTTTTCTTTTTCTTTTTTGAAAAACTAATAGTTACAGATTACTGGAGAAATATGGATCACTGCATTTTGTGACCAAAAGACAAGTTCGGTGTTAGAAATTAAAGCTGAATCCTTATCAAACAATCTGAGAGGACCCTTCTGCCCACAAGCATATCCCAGCACAGCATGGGAGCACCCTGCCAGCAACTAGAAAAAGTTTTCCATGTCAATGAAGCCAGATTTACAGATAGGTAGTTAGTGTAGTTATGAAAAATAGGTCTAATTTGGAGTAACATAAATAAAGTGGAGGCCATTATTAAGAATGGAATCCCGGAAAGCAGAGCAGCACTTGGGGAAATTGAAGTGTTAATGTCCCCAAGGCCCAGAGCCCATCCTAAGGAAATGTTAATGAAGTAGCTCCAAGCAAACAGGGAGGTGCTAATCAAAGCTGCCCCAGGCCCTTCCTGCCCAGATTACTCCTCCAGCCCTCTTATCTCCCACCTTTTGGGCCTTCCCAACTGCATCCTATCACTGAAAGATAATGAGAAACAAGGACAGGAGTGTGGGAAAGGTAAAAGAAGACCTTAACTTTAAAAGAGGGAAGACCTCCCCCTTCCATGGATTCCACTTTCTTTTTTCTTTTTGCCATCTTTTTTCTTTTTCTTTTTTAATTTATTTCTTACATACATGACAATAGTGGAGTGCATTACATTCATAATTATCCATTCATAGCACAATTTTTTGTAACTCTGTATATAAAGTATGTTCACACCAAATTATGCCATTATACATAAGCTCTCTCTCTCTCTCTCTCTCTCTCTCTCTCTCTCTTTTTGCTTACAATTTTTTATGCTACCTTTTGGGTCCCCTTCTTCCTCCAGGAGAAGTCTTTTCTGCTTTAATAAAGCTTCTACTCTCCACTCTAAACTTGCCTCGGTGTGCTTCTTTGGTGTTATACTTCAGCATTCCCAGAAGCAAGGACTCGTCACCAGTAAACATCAACACCACAAACAATGTAGTTTTTAAAGGTGTTAGAAAACCACAGAAACCAGAAAGACCAGGAGAAATAGAATTTTCAACTATTATGGTCATTCCAGGGCAAGCTGGGGGCAACTGTTGTTCCCCAAGGTTTTTGCCAGTTCTGAGCACTGGCTGAGGAGCAGATCATGGCCCAGCCAAAGATCACTGGTAGGGAAGAGAAAATGGACAAAACTTTCAAAATAGGACTAGAGTCATAGCTGATGGTGATATTGTCGATTATCAGTGTTATGCTCGAATTGGGATCCTCAAGAGACCACCAGAGACCAAGATCGATGTAAGCAGCAAAGAGGTGTTTATTGGGAGCTATCTCGGTGTGTGGTCCCCGGAGCCCACACACAGCAACTGGTGACACTGAGAGGCCCGAGCCCAGGGTTTGCAGCAGTTTTATACATTCTTTGGAGAAGGCAGGGACTTCACATATATCATAGCATCTCTTAGCAAATCATCACACACCGTGGGAAAATCAAATAACAACTCTAAAACATGATTAGCACATTCACTGGCAGGAACAAGTTGGGTAGGGGTGATTGGTCAGTACAAAAGGGGTATTCATTTGAACTGATTGGTTTAAGCCAAGAGGGGTGTACATGCTGAACTACTTGGTTTCCCAACATGTTATCAACCACCATAAACTACTGGGAGGGTCATCTGGCATCCCAGGTGTTTTCCTGTCTCATGCTGATTGGTGGCTACTAGGGGGTTGCTATGGATCCCCACCTAGCCTGACTGAGTCAGGGACACCTGGCTTCACAGATCTCTTCTGTTATTTGTAGATAACAACTTAGCACAGTGGGAATGTGCCTAGGAGTGTTCTGTGGGTTTTTCTAAGGACAAAGGTGATGTCCCTTCCTTGGACAGGCTTTGCTCTGAGGTAGAGGCTGGTTTTTCATCAATAAGTCCTACTTCCTCACATGTTGAAGTCTGAACATTAGAGAAGCATGCCAACTAAAGCATATAAAGCAGGGTTTATTTAAAAAGGGTTAACATAGACTTCTTCCAGGAGGGAGAAGGGGGACATAGCGGGTATCCCAAGAAGCGAGCTGTTCTGCCCTTTTTATGTCTTAGGCTTCTTTTGTTCTCCTTCCCTTTTCCCCTAATCTTTCTCCTTCCTGCGTACATAAGTAGGCCTAGGAAATGCTGCTTAGTGGGCTGGCCAAAATTTGGGAAACAGGTGGGCTGAAGGGGAAAGGGCAGGATGGAGCAGCCTTAACAACCTTAAGGCTCCCTGTATGGAGGGATAATTCAGGGGACAGGTTAGCCTGGCAATTAGCTGTAGCAGAGGCATGTTCTCAATAAGGATGCAGGAAGGGCTCTTAAGGAATTAATATTTCAATCCCTCTGGGAACAATTTCCAACTGCCAGACTCATTCAAAATTGGTCTCCTTGATCCTACCTAACTTGATTTACCTATCTATACTAACTGCCTGTTTGGCTTCAATGGAATAAAGTCTTACTAGGTTTTTTTTCCCCCCCACCAGGGATTGAGCCCAGAGGCACTTAACAACTGATTGTTAACTACTGATTTTTTTTCATTTATTTTATCTTCATATAGGGTCTCACTAAGTTGCTTAGGGCCTTACTTTGCTGAAACTGGCTGTGAAATTGACATCCTGCTGCCTCAGTCTCCTGAGCTACTGGTGATACCACTGGTTATTGTGTAAGGGTCCCTCGAAAAGTCGGAGAAAGAGACCACCAAGAGACTGACTCATGCAATTGCAGAAGGGGATTTATTGAGGATCCAATTCAGCATGCTGAGGCTCCAGGTTCACTCAAGAAGGCAGAGCAACCCAGAGCCCAGAGCAGAGGCTAAGCAGTGCTTAAGTACACTTTTTGGGGAGGGCAGAGGCTTTGCATACATCAGGACAAATCATCATGAGGCACGGAAAATCAAACAACAATTCTTAAACTTGATTAGTACATTCATTGGCAGGAACAGGTCGGGTGGGGGTTATTGGTTACTCCTAAGGGAGGGGGTACACATTCAAACTGCAAACTGATTGGTTCGGGCCCTGTATGCTTACGTGACAAACTGCACAGGGCCCTAGGCTAAATGGCCAGTAGGGCTTGTCTTAACTGTCTCAGGAATTTCAGGTTCTGGGTGTAGCAGAGGAACTTAACAATACCTGGTCTTTCACTTTTTAATTCAAGCTTTGCAGCTTAGAAACTTTACCCTTTCAATTGGTCCTGCTTCCCCACATGTTGAAGTTTGAATATTAGAGAAGCATGCTGAGGGAAGCATATGAAGCAGGGTTTATTTAAAAAGGAGTAACATAGACTTCTCCCGCGAGGGAGAAGGGGGCCATAGCTAGTATCATGGTATTTCAAGAAATGAGGTGTTCTGCCCTTTTTTTTATGTCCTAGACTTCCTTTGCTCCCCTGCCTTTCCCCCTTTATCTTTCTCCTTCCTGCATAAGTGACTAGGCCCAGGAATGCTCAGTAGGAGGGCATGAATAATAGACAGGGAAGAGGAGTGGGAGGAGAAGGGAGGAGGCTTGGAATTAGCAAGAATAGTGGATTGTGACTGACATCATTATCCAAAGTACATGTATAAAGACACGAATTGGGTGTCAACATGCTTCATATACAAACAGAGATATGAAAAATTGTGGTATATATGTGTAATAAGAATTGTAATGCAAAAAAAAAGTACATGTATAAAGACATGAATTGGCATGAACACACTTTATATACAAATATATGAAAAATTGTGCTCTATATGTGTAATAAAAATTATAATGCATTCTGCTGTCCTGTATTTAAAAAAAAAATTTTAAAAAAGTTGGGAAACAGGTGGGCTGAAGGTGAAAGGCAGGATGGAGTAGCCAGAGACACATTAACAACCTTATAGCTCCTTGTAGAGAGTGGAAGTTCCTGGGACAGGTTACCTTGGCAGCAGGTTGAGGGGGGGGCAGGTTCTTGATAAGATCCCTCAGAAGACAGTCTCCAACTTCCCAGACTCACTCAAAATTGGCCTCCTTTACCTGACCTGACTCAATTTACCCATCTACACTGACTGACTGTCTAATTCTGGCTTCATTGGGATTACAGGCCTGAGTCACCATGCCCAGCTGCCTTACCATTTTGACAGGTATCATGAATATATTTTTCTTTAATATGAGTTTTCATCAAAAAATTTTGCACAGAAAGTAAATGACCTGAGGCAAAAACCTTCTCAAAGTCTGAGTTAGATCTCAGGAGTCTCAGAATTTTAGGCAGTGATGACCTACTATGGCAGGTACCTGAAATTGTAAGGATCCGGTGAATCATTGGAGAAAGAGACCACAAGAGACCAGCTTCATGCAATGGGCAGGAGGGAGTTTATTGAAGAGGATCCTAATTCAGCGCACTGAGGCTCAAGGCTCACTCAGAAAGGGAGAGCGGCCCAGAGCCCCAGCAGAGGTTCAAGCAGAGCTTAAGTACACTTTTTGGGGAGGGCAGGAGGCTTTGCATACATCTGAACAATCATCATGAGGCGAGGGAAAATTGAACAACAACTCTGAGACGTGATTGGCACATTCATTGGCAGGAACAGGTTGGGCAGGGGTGATTGGTCATTCCTAAGTGGGGTACACATTCAAACTGATTGGTTCGGGCCCTGTGACAAACTGCACAGGGCCCTAGACTAGATGGCCAGTAGGGCCTTGTCTTAACTATCTCAGGAATCTGGGTGTAACAGAGGAACTTACATTCAAGCTTTCCAGCTTAGGAACTTTACCCTTTCAAAATGAGAGCCTTGAAGAGAGGTGTGATATGACACTAAGGATCTGTCCTTGCTTTGAGGCCTGAGAATACCTGCTGCATTTGGCAGAAGACCCCTGGGTGGCAGAAGGGACACCTGTCTGAAAGAGAAGTGACAAGTATGGAAACTTTAAGGGCTTCAGACACATAACTGGTCTTCCACTGGAAACATCCATGTGATTTTTGAAGCTGTTGACTGGTGGTCTCAGAATTTATTGAAAAAAGATGTGGATCTTCAGCTGCCATTTAGGGACACCCTCCTGATGGTAATTAACCTCAGGAACACAGGTGAACTAGAGGTGATCAGAACATCAGTAAAACCTTAGAAAACTGAAACCCCAGCCCCAACCAAATGCAATTTTTCCTAGAATAATTGTAAATACCAATCTAAATTTTAGAAAAGCAAATTTCAATACGTCCTTTGTGCCATATGGAAAGAGAACTTTGTATCTTAAACTTCCCTTTAGAAAGCTTGACATTATAAGAGCTCTTTCTGCTGCTGTGACAAGTATATAAATCTTTTAAAAAGCTGAATGAAACTCTTGCCAGTTTTGTATCCCAGGAGTCTTCCTGGGGATCTTTGGAGCCATCTCTTTGACATATAAATATCACAAAGGGTATTTCCCCACCTTTCCAACTCTGGCAGTCATGCTTAGACATTTAGGTGCAAGGTTTTAACGTCCTCCTTTTGAAAAGGTATGATTTTTCCTTTTGATAAAAAAGACCATTTATTTACCTATCTTCAATGGTTTGTAGCTTCCATTTCAGATTGATACTGCTGGTAGAGAAGCACACCAAGACAAGCAAATAAATCAGGTTTTTTTTTTTAAAAAGGGGGTAAGATAGACTTCTCCAAGGAGGAAGAAGGGGGCCATAGCTGATTTCCTGGTATCCCAAGAAGGGAGGGTGTTTTGCCTTTTTATATGTCCTTGGCTTCCTTTGTTCTCCTGCTCTCTTCCCCTATCTTTCTCCTTCCTGCTTAAGTGGCTAGGTCCAGGAGAAGTTCAGTAGGAAGGCCAAAAGGTGAAAAGTAGATGGACAGGGGGAAAGGCCAGATGGAGAAGCCCAAGACACATTAATTAACAACTTTTACAACTCCCTTTAGAGAGGGGCAATTCCTGGGACAGTTACCTTAGCAAGGAGTGGAGCAGGGGCAGGTTCTTGATGAGGGTGGAGGAAGGGTCTGAAGGAATTAACATTTAAATCCCTCCATTCTCTGGATCTGACCCTTGCCTATCTGCCTCTCTAATTCTGGCTTCAAAGTGGGTGAGATTTCTTCCTGTCTTTGCAGTGCTTTTTGTGGATTTCCCATGAAGTGCACTGCAGGCTAATTTAATGCTCATTAAACAATAAATTGGGCTTCTTGGTCTTTTATTTTTATGAAGACGTTTTCTGGGTTGTCAGATTATTTCATTTTTGAGTATTTCCCCAATGCTGAATGTAGGAATATTAGCCCCTGCTATTTATGCCTTAATAAAGGAAAGAAAACCTCAATAGTATAATTGATCATTGAGATCCTCTGAGAAAATACCTAGCACACTGTCAAACTGCAGGGTGCTGAAGAGGTGAGACAACATAACTGATAACCAAGACAAAAAACAGCAGTAGAAACAGTCAAAGAGGAGCCAGCTATGGACTGTGATATAGAAGGACTTTAAAACAACTGATCTATAGGTTTAAGAAGAAGAGAAGAAATAGAAGATTTTTATGAGTACTAGAATTTATACAAATCAAATGGATACTCTAGAAATTTTTAAAAATCCATAAAAACTATAATAGTAGGTGAGTTTAATATCAGAGTTTTACTGGATTATAGAAAAAGAAGGCAGATGAATAAAAATATCTTAAATGAAACACAGAGAAAATAAAGAGAGAAAAAACCAAAATCATAAGAAACATGCTGGAAATGCCCAATATTTTTAAAGATATGTATCTGGAGTTGCAATAGGAAAGAAGACAGATATTAAAGCAGAAGCAATACTTAAAGAATTTAAAGTGATAGTAGCTAAGAGTGCTCAAGAACAGATTAACATCTCCATGTAGAGACTTCTAGCTTGCCTTAAGTAGTTTTCAAAAATAATTAATACCTTAATATATAATGCTTCTTAGAAGTATTTTTGGCTAGGACCTCAAAAATACCTAATAACTTAATATTCTTAGAAGGAGACTTTGTCAAAAATCAATAACAAAAAAATATTAAAAGCAGCATGCAAATAATTATTCAACATAATGATATTTATTTTTGTGATCACTTGATCAAGTCATTTAAAATTTTATTTCAAACGGGACTACCAAACTAAAGAACAATCATTATCTTATTAGAAAGTCAGACATATAGACTTCTAAAAGACATTTTTCCTAATGAGTAAGACATTTGTAAGTTTGTTTCACTCATATGGATATGGAATTAAAGGGAGAATCAGTGGTGCAAAAGTGATTCCTTAGAGAGAGAGAAAGTAAAAATTTAAAGCAAAGATGTTGTTAGATAAAAGAAAATGTTATGCACAACTTGAAGTGGAGTCAGAGGCTGACTCTCCTGAAAAAATGGAGAGTTGGAGCTTTTTATCTCTCTGATTTATTTTGCAGTGCACCACTATAATTTATGCATTTTAAATTTTCACCAGACAAATGCCTCCTTAAATTGAATTGGGTATGAATATGAGTGTACCTTTAAAGAAGAGAGTCCTATGTAGCTAGTTTTCAATTTGAAATTATAAACATATAAACTCTCTAAAGGCCATTGACTAACTCTTCTCTACATTACCCAGCCTCAGTAACAGAGATGTCTTACTCCTTTTCAGTCCTCAAATTTGGCATCCACATTTTCGTAAAATCTGATTTATATTAATTTTTTTTGCGGAAATGGGAATTTGCTATAAGTAAACTACAATCACTGTTATGAGACACATATCTTCACCATGACATCCTAAAAGTAAAGTTGGTAAGGTCAAAATTAGTTGGTTGAAAGTAGCGTAGACAAAACTGAGATCAAGGTGCCACCTCCCCCTTGCACTTGAGAGGCTTCATTTTTCCCTGAATTTTAAGTAACTAATACAACATACTAACTTCATAGCCCTTGACATGACTCTAAAAATGCTGAGAGCTCTTCCTGCCCACCTACCTCACTAAAAAAACCCAGTACATTTTCCAATTTACTCTCTTTTAAGCAAACTTTTCAATTTCTGTATTTCTTTTGAATCTTTTTCAAAAAAATATTTGTGAAAGTCCAGAAACATTATTTTGCATTATAGATATGACAAGAATCAGGCAGAATACAGTTGAAAATATGACTATGTGTCTTAATACTGTGTTACTTTAGACAGTTAATTTTCTTGAGCTTCAATTTCTAAATCTGTAATAAAAATATAAGACCTCTAAACCTGTGTGCCTATACTGAGGATTACATGAGATAGTACTTACAAAGCTTTTCATATGTAACTAATATGGAATAAATGAGCATTTATATTCCTATAGGACAGAATAGGAATCAGCTCTCATTCATTAACTCTTTATATAAATATATCTTATTGTGTGTTTGCATTCTAAATGCCTCACTGTTTATATGACAGTTCCTGTATTTTAGCTCACCAATTCTATTGCTGCATTCCTGGACTCTCATAGGCTTAACTTGGTTTCATTGAGCTCTTTGGACTATTCAGTTGACTCAGTGCCAGGTTTCAGTGGGTTGTGTTTGTAAAGACCTATCTGTGTATTACAAGTCTTATGACTGTGGCAGTGTGGGACAACAAATGGTTCAAGACTAGAACTGCCATTGAGGCATACTTGGTGAGGGCCATGCCTCACCAAGGGCCACTCAGGAGTCCCCTAGGGTGAGGTGTCCATGCAGAGGAAGGGAGGGGAACTGTGGCCAAGCTCCCTTATGTGGTTTCTATGGGAAGGAACAGATGAAGGAGAGGAAGCTGATTTAGGATGAGTTTGAATAATGCCAGTGGGCTCTGGGGCACAAGGGCTGTCCCTAGTGGTCTGTTACCTGACCCTGGGGTGATGAGGGAAATAATAGCCCAGAGTATGGGAGCTCAGAAAGGGAGGAGGTTGGTTATGGACTAAGTTGTGTGCTCAGGAAGGGAAATGGACAAGCCTCTGGCCAGGACCTCAAAACTGGCTCAAGACAGTGTTTCAGACATCCTAAAAGTATTCTACACTCTATTATGTGTATCCATGAGAGAGACAGTCTCATAACATGATGCAGGTAGCTTCTTGTGTGAAGGTAGGTTGCTGAGACATGGAACTCTGAGCATGTTGTGTAGCTGTGGCCTAGGGTCCTCTGGCTGACCCTTCACTTGG
Source organism: Ictidomys tridecemlineatus (assembly GCF_052094955.1). Classification (NCBI taxonomy): domain Eukaryota; kingdom Metazoa; phylum Chordata; class Mammalia; order Rodentia; family Sciuridae; genus Ictidomys; species Ictidomys tridecemlineatus. Next base: position 60,936,082 of record NC_135489.1, read on the forward strand.
GAGGACATTGGCCAACAGTCACTATTACAATGTGCCATGTAGTTCCATAATGTCATTCAATTTCATGGGCTAGAGAAAGTAGCAGCAGTGTGAAGAAACGATGCAGGTAGATCTTTACCTCAGAGGATATATAAATTTCTCTCTGGATCTTACATAGCTGGAACACTCAAAAGAGCATGGAGTCTGGAGGCATGATCTGTGAAACTCTCAGGCAAAAGTACTTGTTCATGAAGATGAAACTGTGTTGATATGATGGTGTCATTCCTGAGTGTCAGGCAGCAAGCTGTTGTCTATATAGCTCCCCAGCAACAGGATCAACAAAACTGCATTGGATGAGTGGACTTTTAATCATATTGAAAGGAGCCATATGTGGTGATCATTCCAAAGTAGCATGTAATTACCTATACAGTTTGGCTCTGACACTTACAAAGAGGCCTATGGAAGTGAGTGAAAGAAGAAGAAAGAGAAAATTCAAACATCTGAGTCCCTTTATCTTAGTCCTCCATGGCCTACCTATCTGGTAGGTACAATAGTCAATGAAATGGTTTAATTCTTCTTTCTTTCTAAATCAGAAGAAAAATGAAGCTGTCATAATGATGAATATATTGTAATAAATCAGGCCTGAGTTATATTTGTCTTTTTGCTGATGCAGTGATAAAGTATAATCTGTAATATTATTTAATGAAGAAAAATGTCCACATGGCAAAATTACCTGTTAAATTAGAGAGAATAATGTATTCCCCAAAGATGTCTGTGTGCTAGGTCTGGAATCTGTGGGTCTGGAATCTGTGACTCTGGTAAAAGGGACTTTACACAGCAAGTTAAGAATCTTAAGGTAGAATGAAAATAGTGAATTATCCAGGGTGGTTCAATGTGATCACAAGAGTCCTTATAAGACAGAAACATGTCAGAAAGAAGAGAAGTGATGATAGATGCAAAGGGTGTAGTGACTTCCTTTGAAGGTGGAAGATCTGGTCATAAGCCAAGAAAAGCAGGTGGACTCTGAAAAAGGTGAGAAACAGCTTCTTCCCTGGAGCCTCCAGAAGGAAGGCAGCCTTGTGGACTTCTTGATTGAAGGTCAGAAAACTGGCTCCAGGATTCTGAACACTTAAACTGTAATATAAGAAATTTGTTTTAAGTCACTACGATCATGGCAATATGCTGCAGCCACGTTAGGAAATTTACACACCTGTGAAGTTATATAGCAGTCCTCTCATCATCTTGGGTAAATCCCTTAAACAACCTGACTTGTATTTCCTCCTCTGCCTAACAAGGAGATTGAGTATGCAAATGTCTCTCACAAAGTTAGATTATTTCAGTGGTTACACATGTAGAATAAACTAATGCTCCAGTCGGAGTTAGAAGAAGGAAATCGTGCATTTGTGACAACCTGGTCATAGCCTGATCAAAATGTGTTCAGAAAATAATGTGAAAAAGAATCATAGAGTCCCCTTCAAAGCCCTTACAGACTTAAAAATGACAATGTCGGATTATTGAAACTGGAAACAAACTTGGAAAAAGTTCATATTTTATTGCATAATTATGTTTACCAATGCAAGTCTTTAAAATATAATTGCTATCTGTATGTAGAAAATGAGTTATGAGACCAGGCAGAATACTTGTCATCATATGTGGTCTTTAGAAGAAATTGTTTTGAAAGAGAGAGCACACTGTTTTGGACCAAAGGAATTAAATTATTACAAAATCAAATCCTTTAATTTTTTTGGCTTGAGTTTTCACTTGATAAAACGAGAAATGTTTGCTTATTTAAATATATGTCCATATTTAAATATACACTTAAATATATTTATATTTTATACTTAAATATTTTATATTTAAATATATATATTTAAATATATGCTATATATTTTAAATATATATAAACACATATATTTATATACTTTCTACCCCTTTGGGGAAAAAAATGGCTTCACTCAGTTTTCCTCTGTAATCTTACTTTTTTCTCAGAATCAAGGTTGCACTGGGTTTTTGTCTTGATAAAACCAAAGACAAAGCATTCAGTGCATCAGGCTCTGTATCTGACACATGAGCATCCATGATGCAGACAGACAGCAAGCTGAGCACAACATGTTTTCACAAGCAACTCAAACATCACCCTTTCATCACAAAAAAAAAACCAATAAAATGTATAATTGCTCTCTTTTAGTCATAAGTGGAGGTAAAAATCAAAAGATACCAGCTGGAAATATTTAATTTGCTTCAGAAAAAACAATCCTCAATGTCAAAATAATTCTCAAATCTTGAAATTCAGGGCTATGAAAAACACTAAAAATAGCATTTTAGGGGCTAGGGTTGTGGCTCAGCAGTAGAGCACTCACCTCTCACGCATGAGACCCTGGTTGGATCCTCAGCACCACATAAAAATGAATAAACAAAAATAAAGATATATTTTTAAAAAGAGCATTTTAAGTATCCCCCTCTTTTTTAAAAAATATTTTGTTCAGTTGTAGTTGAACACAATACCTTTATTTTATATATTTATTTATTTTTATATGGTGCTGAGGATCAAACCCAGCATCTTGAATGTCCTACGCAAGTGCTCTGTGGCTGAGCCACAATCCCAGCCCAGTACCCTCCCTTTTTCTTTTCTTTCTTTTTTCTTTTTTTCAGTATACACATTTATTATAGAAATCTCCTTCCAGTATGTTTAGTGTCTTGGTCCCAGATCCACTGGTACAAAAAGAAAAGTTTTAACACTAGTTAAAAGGGGTAGGGAAACCCCCAGCTCAGAAAGTCACAGACAGGTTATCATAGAAAACACAGCTTGTGTTGTTTAAAAAGTAGTGAATGGAAGGAAAGCCAAGGAGGATGAGACGAGGCCTGTGGCCGTGGCCAAAGGTCACCTCAGGATTGTACTGGCATCTACCAGATACCAGGTTCAACCTCCAAAACATCCTAGGATGCAACATACCCAATGGCTCTGCCCCTTGTTAGCCTCCTACAGGGCCTCCTGATTGGGGATGATCAGCACAGAGAGGGATAGAGTACCCCATCCAGAATTTAATCCTTCCAAATGTGGGCAGAAATCCAAACTGCCCTGGTTTGAGGAGTGGCAGGGATTTCTATTCACAACAGAGTCTCCTGACTACCCCCAAAAGGATCCTAACACACTATATGGGCCATTGTGGAGGGGGTGGACCTGAACAGAACAGGTGGGGCAGGGGGACAGGAATGAACCCAGCCAGGATGAGCTCACAGTTTCCCTTTTATAAAATGCCTAGTACTGGGGCAAAGACAGTGAATACTAAAATCACAACTGTAAACAGAAATGGGGGAAGGGGATTGGAATTCCTATTGCATCATTCACTCTCCTTGAAGCTGGCTGAAGTTCCCCATTCCCCATTGTGAGAGAAGCAAGGTAGCAGACACATTCCTGGGTCCCTGGGGAGCCAGGGACCTTGGAAGATCAGTTTGGCGCCCAGCCCAGCACTGAGAGAAACCACATCCCAGGGCTCAGAGAGGTCGGCTGTGTGCTCCCAGGACTGGAGCCATGCCCAGACCAACAAGGTGCAAATCAGAAGGGGTAAGACCAGTGTCCATGGGACCTGGGGGTCAGAACTGGAAGACTGGTTCCCCTATAGTGCAGATCACTTAAAGGAGCCTTTAGATGGGGGCAGGGTGGGGTACAGGAAGTCTGGTAGTATCTTTAGAAGGGGACAGCAAGAATCTGGAGGACAGGGTGGGGAAGACAGAAAAGAGAGAGGAAAAGACAGACACGACACAGAGAAAAAGAGTCTCATTAAGGAGGCAAGCACAGAAAAGCAGGAAGAGAAAGGTGAGGGCATATGATGTCCCTTCCTCCCAGCACCCTGGCTTCAAGGCTCATTTCTAGCTAACCCGCATTCCTTCTATGATATGGTAAGGAACTACTATCAGTGCCCAAGATCCCCTTCTACCAGGACCCCAAGGACTAATGCAGGTCACACTTGGAAATGACCTGTGCCAACACTGCAGCTAGTTTCCTTGTGGTCCCAGTCATTAACTATCATGACTAGCTGATCCCTGGCCTGAATATCTTCACCAATTTCTTCAAGAGACCCCTACTCATCAGTAAAAGCACCCCCCATACCTGCTGGACACAGGGGGTGCATTGAAACTCCCGAAGTGCCAGACTAGAGCCTGGCTGGGGGCCCTGTAAGGCACGTGGCCCACTTAATAGCAGCGGGCATGGAGGAAGGATGGGTGTAGTGGGCCCCCATAAGGGAGCATAGGCCCAGCCCCTCCAGGGCAAGGTTCTTGTGGCCACTGCGCTCACCAGTCAGGGTGATACGGGTGGATAGGGACATCCATAACAGAGGGTTCTGGTGCACCTCTGGACCCTCAGCAGCCTCCAGGTGCAGGCCACAGGGCTTGTATGGGTGGCATGGGTGTGGGGGTTCTTGCTGCTAAGAAGGGGGCTGCTGCTGTCAGCTGCAAACATAGGTGGTGGGCCAGGGAACATGGTGAGGAGGAGCCCACCGGGCGGGAGAGTGGTCCTGGGACCTCAGCTGCAGGCAGCAGCTCCCCCCAGCCTGTCCTTGCGGGCAAGCCCCTTCCAAGGAATAGTCCAAGAGGAAGTCCCCACATACAGGTGGGAGGGGGGCTTCCGCGGGAAGCAGGAGCAGCTGAGCTAGGTCTGAGGACCTTGCTGTGCAAGAGGAGAAGGCAGGGGTGGTTGGGGACGCTTATACAGCAGCTCATTGCTCTGTCAGACTGGTGGCCCAGTGGCAGGGGGAGCCAGAGGAGCAGGCAGAGAGCCAGCTCCCCCAGCAGCATCCCAGTCCACCAGCAGGGCCTCAAAGCTGTTGCTGCAGCCAGTGAGAGCTGCAAAGAGGGAGGCGTGATCTGAAGCAGGGCGCGCCCGGGGAAGCCCATCTGGCTGCTAGACCGCTGTTGAGAATGGAGGCCTTCGGGCTTGCAGAGCTGAGGGCCAGCGCCCCCGAGTGGAAGGCACACTTCGCCCCTCAAAACTTTAGAGGCACTCCTGGGCAGCGAGCGTGTGGGGCTGATGGGGCTGGTCATAAAGTTCCTCCTGCTCTTCAGATCCCCATAAAGATCTAACGGAGGTGGTTTCCACGGGGTTCGCTGCTCAGGGCTCCACCCCCCATACTGCTTGCAGCTGGTCCCAAGCCTTTGGCGGCGAGGGGCGCTTTGCCAGAGAGAAGCAGCCACGGGGTTCCTCATTATCATGGCTGGCCCCAGACTCTGAGAGGGAGCTGCTCTCAGAGTGCAGAACTTCATCTTCTTGGCTGAGCTGAGCTAGGCGTGTGCCCAGGCAGACTCCCTGGGTGCTCCTGCAGACAGCGGCAGTGGCTGCGGAGGGAAAACTGGGAGGCCAAGGCGGCCCCGACGTCCCCCGCTGCTCCTCCAACACATGCAGCCTCCTCAGTGCATCCGCCTGTAATTGGCGTCAGCGTCGCAGCTGTTCACCACATAGCTCAGGGGCTGGGGCCAAGCATAGGGCAGCGGCTGCGGATCTGCTGTGGCACCTACACCTCCGGTTCCAGCTCCTCAACAGGGCTCAAGGAGTGGTGCGCTGGGTTGGGATGCAGTGGAGGGTAGGCACGGGCTGCCCGGGGCTGAACTGGGGCCGTTCACCAAGTTTCAGGGGGCACTAAGGGGGCAGCTGGCCAGTAAGCTCCGCCTCCTGGAGACACACTTTTCGGAGATCCTGAAGTTTCAGGCTCAGGGCCTCTTGCAGGGCCCGCTGCCCGTCAAGCAGCGCCTCCCTCTCCCCCCCAGACGCCCTGAATTCACCTGTGGGGCAGCCTCCCCGAAAGGGCTGCTGGAGCAGTGAAGGTAGGAGAGCTGATCAGCTGACCTTTGACTTCCATCCTGGTGCTGTCAGGAGGCCGTGGCTGATGGTGGACAAGGTATTGGTTCTCTTCCCATTGAGTGGGAACACAGTAAGTGGGAAGCTGGGCAGACTTACAGGTGTAAGTCTGTAAGTCTACTTACTCAGAAGCCCATGGGCCACAGCCAGGAGTCTTACCTAGGGTCCTTGCACCGTGGCGTAGTCGGGGTCCGTGTAGGCTAGCAGGAACAGAGGGCGCCCCCTCCCTCACTGAGCCCTGGTAGTCCCATTCCGCCCTCTTTTGGTGGGCCGCATTCGGCCCCGCGACTGTTAGCCGTGGAGGCAAGATGGGGGGCGTGCTGAGGATGGGAGAGGTGTACTGGCCTCTCCGCGGGCTGCGGACCCCCGACCCCCACCTTTAACTCAGTGCATCCGCTCTCAGCAGCACCACCACTTCCGCCGCTGAGCACGCGACCGTGAGGGAAATGGGAGTGGAGCGCCAGACCACTGCAGCGGCGGAGACTAAGTGCCTCCTTTAAAAAATTTTTAATATCCCAGAACTAGTGAAGAGTGGATAGAGCTAGTTTAGTTGTTTATCAAATGCTTTTCTGATAAATGTAATGTTCTGCAAGAAAGTTCAATCCGTGGACATCTAATTAATTTGTTCTTGAATTATAATCCTAGAAATAATGAATATTTGAGAGTCAAGATGACTTTTAGGAGCCAGATAAAATTCCAATTTATAGTATTGCACTAACACTCAAAATTAAATAGACATAACAGTGAAAGAAAGTATTCTCTTAAAAGCAATGACATGCTTAAGTCAATGTCTTCGTATATTTTAGAATTTCAGTTATGAAAGATTCTTTACTTAAATTTTCAGCACTAAAATATTTATAAGCAAAATCAGAAAAAAATGGGAAATTAATTTTAGTATTTAGGATGTTGCAGTATTCTCTGGAAATGTTATTCTGCATTTACCAAGTTTCTTTCAATATGTGACATTTCTATGTGAATAACATGACAGGAAAACTGACAGAAATTAACACAGAAAAATGGGCATTCACTTAAATGTCATTCTTGAAGACAGATCCTGAGAGATGAGTTTGTAGACAATGATTAATAAATGTTCATCAAAATTATAGTAAATCATTAAGATGCTGCAATTAAGGGTCACAAATTAGGGGCACCAAATGGTCCATCAGGTGACAGATGCATACTGCTCATCCAGGCTCAAGCCATGGTCCATATGTTCCCAAACAGAAATTTACCAATTGCTCCCACCAATGGAAATCTTGTGGTAAAAACAAAAATTAGAGCTCATGTTCCCATGCACTGATTAACAACTGGGAAAGATAACTTTAAGAGGATTTTTTTTAAAGTTATTACAAACAACAAAACACTTTCAAGGTATTAAAAAGCATTTGAGAGAAAATTGTGAGATCCCACATAAAAAGCAATATTTGAGCTCAGAATACAAATCTGGAGTCCAGAAAACCTGGGACTGTGGGAGCCGCACATCTGTAAATGAGGCAGAGAGTAAATGAAGTAGTGTGAAGCAGTACAAGTGGGTGGAAATCAAGTTAAAAGGCCTGTCATTACTGGTTAGCACATGTGTGTTAGAAAACTACCCAAGGTCAGAAAAGAACCATCTGACATGATGAAGTGATCCCTGACCCTGACACAGGGGCAAGAACAATGTCCATTTCTTCCATCAAGAATGGAAAACAGATGAACCATGATATATAGATGGCAAAGAATCATGCTTAATCCTGAGCAGTGGGGAAAAATTAACAGAGGATAAAATGATTTTCAAGTAATTATTGTGTCCCAATCCAAAGTTCAATATTTGCATATACCACATTATCCAACACGCACACACACAGACACAAAAAGAAAAATTAAAACTGCCAAAAAAATCATCAGGTATGCAAACAAGGAGAAAATAGAAGGATAATCAGTAGAAAATACAATCAGTTAAAACTGACAAAAATTAGAAGATTATAGCATTACTGATGAAGGCCATAAAAAGTTACAATCAAGTCAAAGAAGATATCAAAAAAAAAAATACAAGGTGAATTTTCATAGATAAAAACTAAAATAATATAAAATAATAAAAATACACTGTGTATGACTAAGAGCGGATTTTAAAAATTAGCAGGAATGAAATAAACATCAAAAGAATGAATGTGAAGTCACAGTGGTAAATAATATTTGTGCAAGACAAATGTGATAATAGAAGCTTACCCAAAATATGCAAAGAACTATTCAAGCTCAACACAAACTTGTACGCACAATGACAACAACCACCACCTGATTAAGTAATGAGCAAAACCATCTGAACAGACATTGTATCAGAGAAGATATATAGATGGCAAAGTAACATATGATAAGACATTCAACATTATTCATCAACGGGGAATTGCAAATTAAAATAAAATGAGGTACCACTATGCACTTATTGGAATGGCAAAAAATCCAAAACACAGGTAAGACAAAATTCTGGGAGAATATAGAGCAACAGGTACTCTCTCGTTCTTTACTGGTGGGATTGCAAAGTGGTACAGTCATTCATCAGTTTGTCAGTTTATTACAAAACTAAACTCCACCCATATAAATGTGACATTTTAGAGAAAATGCATAAATTTCATGAAAAATAGAAACTATTACAACTCCCCCAAAAAGAAATAGGTAATTTTGAATGGTCCTACATCTATTGAGGAAATTAAATTCAGAATATTAAAAACATCTGAAAGAGAACATTTAGCACCAAATAGTTGCACTGAAAAATTTTACCTAATATTTAAAGAAATAACAACAGTCTACATAGTCTCTTTAGAAAATAAATAGGAAAGAAAAATCTGAATTAATTTCATAAAACTAGTATTTCCCTGATGTCAAAAAGAGTATCCAAAGAAATTGATAGTCCAATAACTCTCATGGACATAGATGTACTAATTGTTAACAAACATTGGCACTCAGAATTCAAAAAAATAATTAAAGAACTATATACCATGTCCAAATGGGGTTTTTCTAGTAATTTCACTCCTGGGCATTAATCTCAGTGATACTAAAATTTAATCCATGCAACAATTTGCACATGGTTGTTCATAGCAATTTTATTTGTAATAGCCTCAAAAAGGCAATAACCAAAATGTTTCTGAATAAGTGAATATATAAACTAAGGTACATCAATACCATAGAATACTACTCAGTCTTAAAAAGGGATGAACTATTGATACATACAAATATTTTAATGGACCTCAAAGAAATTATGCTGAGTAACAAACAACAACCTCAAAGTTGTCACAAACTATACCTTTACAGGATCATGTGCCACAGGACAACTTTTTAGTCAATAATCGACTGTATATATGATGGTGGCCACCTTCTAAAACCCACAATCCAGTTGGGCATGGGAAGTGGGACAGGTTTCCAAGTGTTCAAAGAAGATACCCCAAGGTGGGAAATGAGATGTAAGGTTTGTTGAGAGACACTTATAGGGAAGCTCCAGGGGTAACATCTGACCCTTGAGATGCTTTGCCAACTAGCACCTCAGATCCTCCCTATGTAATTCCAGAAAAAAAGCTTCTCTGTCCCTCTTGAGTCTTTGTTCAATGGCAGCCGGCTGACCTAGTGGACTTTCCTCTCCACAGAGCCCTCAGTTATGCATCACTTACCACATGGAGAGGGGTTTTGTAAGCCAGGCTACAGAAGCAGTGAGAGTACTAGTTTGTCTTATGCAGTTGGGACAGGCATCACAAAGAGCATGGCATATACACAAGAAGGCAGCTTTCCACAGGTAACACTAAAGTGAGCACATTCTTGGGAAACCCAAGTAAAAATAAGCATCCTTTAATATAATATGTACCCATGCTCATTCCCATTGTTCCCTTAACTTGGCCAAGATTTGGGGAATAGGAAAAGGGTACTTCAGGAAATTGATGTTCTACCATCCTCCTTCTCTTCAAGAATAATACAAGTTGATGAAGGACACATGAAGTTGGAAACCGAGGAATTAGCAGGAAGCAAGTTAATTGGCTGCAGCCGGTCCAGAGCAGGACTTTCACGTGAATCAATTCATCCCTCTGAACCCCGAGTCCAGAAATATTTAGAACTTTATACCCAGTGTGTAGGGGAATGGGGGTTCAGAGGCTCACAATTTGCAGAAGTCTACATAAAAGTAGTTTTTTGTTTGTTTGTTTGTTTTCTTTTACAGTAGTGGGCAACAAACCCAGTCCTGAATACAAAAATAAACCAAGGACATTCTCTGAGAAAATTAGTGCTTGGGAAAGGGAAAGTCCTGGGTTCCCCCAGCCCTGGTTTTCAAGGAACCTAATTATCACCATTCACTCTTAACCTTTGGATTGTAAAGGATTTTCCCCAGGATCTAACTATTTTCCTTTAAAATTAAACACCCCTGTTAAGCTTGGCCCAAGGCTAGAAGCCAATATCCCTTATCACACTCTGCTTTTGTAAACACACCTTCAGCCTGAAAACTCATACAATCACATATCATTTTATGACTCTGTAGAGCCTATAAATACTGTAAAAAACTAGAATAGGGTGCTCAGAATCTGGAGTGCTAGTCTCCTTCAGGCCCACTGTCAAATTTAGTTATTGCAACAGAGCAATAGGAAATAGGAAGCCTACTCACATTTGAATTCTTTTGCAGAAATCTTTGCTGATAGTCTAAGAATAATTATGGTGAAAGTCTCTGGAGTAGCTTAATTAAGATTGTGTAGAGAGGGTGGAGATTTGGCTCAAGTGGTATCGCGCTCGCGGCCCGGGTTCGATCCTCAGCACCACATACAAACAAAGATGTTGTGTCTGCCGAAAAACTAAAAAATAAATATTAAAATTCTCTCTCTCTCTTTAAAAAAAGAAAAAGATTGTGTAGAGGAGGGGGTGCCTCTACATAGCCTAACTGTGGAGTTGTCTATAGCAGGTAGGTTTGAATTCACCCTGTGATGTTTGGGCAACAAATTTGCCTAATAAAGCATTTCTCAGAATGACCCATTTTATTAGGAAATACATGACTATATTACATTCTATTAATTAATTAATTGATTAATTAAAATTCTGATTTGTTATATATGACAGCAGAATGCATTACAACTCATATTACACATATAAAGCATAATTTTTCATATCTCTGGTTGTATCAAAGTATACAAAGTGAACAAATCCTAATAAATATTAATGCTAATATTGCTGAGTAAAAAATTAGCCAGATGACATTCATTATTACAACTTTCATAGAATCAAGAACAAACTAAATAAAATAATAATACACATATTTTTTATGACGAAAAACACAATTGGTTTTAATTCATGAATTCTAAGGTAGCTTAATAGCATTTCATTAATTATATTACTTTGTATTATAATATTAGTTTAATATCTGTATTTTAAATATGATAATAAAATGTTAATATTTTTGTTATAGTACTATTTCTGTTATAATACTTTAGCTTTTTGTAGTGCATGCCAGATAAGGGCTTTCCTACACCCCCCAATTATATGTATATATGTATAATTTTTTTCAAATGCCAGATTTCTTTATTCTTAAAATGTGCACATTATAATTTCACTTAAATACAAAATGTCCACTTCTCTTGCAGGTAAGAAATTTCACTGATATTTCCATGTCAACTGGTTTCTTTTTAATTGAAATCCTTCCATTAAAAATAAATAAATATTTAAATTACTGAACTGTTATATTCATTAGTCTCAATACCTCTTACAATACTTAGAACTCTATAAAACCATCTCATACTTGCTGCATTGTCTGAGCTGGCCCCTCAGGGGTGAGGCTGCTAATGACAATAGACAGCATGGGAAAGGGTAAAGGAGGGTGCTTTGAACTGCAGTCCTGCTCTTCACTCTTCCTAGCTGGCCTGCTTTCAACTGTGCCTGTGACACAAAGAATGAGCAGAATGAGTTGTTTTATCCATTTGCTGCTTCATTTTTATAGCAAACAAGACAATTGGGAATGTTTCACCGAAAAAATATTAGAAGAGCTACAAATACCTTTAAAAAGTTTCCTTTGGGAATTTAAACTCAGGAAAAACAATAGTGCTTATTAACTTGATAGGTAACAAACAGACTTGAGAGGTGGGTACATAAGGTTAAAGGGATAATTCTATAAGCAGGACCTCCTGTGTTAAACCCCACATGGTTTATTGCAGATAAAAAGCAATTTACCTGCAGATCTGTCTGGCTTAAGTGAACAGGACATGTTACAGTCTGTGGCAAACAACTGGTTACCTACTGGAGAAATGTAGGCCCAAAGAGAAGCTTCTCCTTGCCAAAAAGGTGAACACAAATTACCCTGGGATGGGATGGATATGAACTTCACACATACCAGATTCCACAGTTCAGGGAAATATGATAATTAGAACCAGTCAAGGTAGGTCAGAATGACCCAGATTTGCCTTGAATTGATTAGAAATCTCCCTTCCATGCACCGATAAAACTATGTACAGTAGGGACTTGAAAGTCTGATGTCATCCTGCGTCATTCAAAAGTTAAGAGGTAGACCTGGCAGAACTCTCTGACAAATTCCCTGGGAACTCCAATGATACAGGAAGGTAGGAGGTACATGTTGTCTGTCTCTTGTCTGAGAGGACCCACTCTCTCCTTTGAGAGTGCTGCCTTCTTTCCTTTTTCTTAACTCTTCTAATAAACTCATGTCTGCTACTCTGACATTTCTGAAACCTTTTTGGTATGATCACAAGAACCAGTAACCTAGGACAGCCTTGGCTGCCCTGTCTCCATAGTGGGCCCTTGGTCTATAACAACCTAATATTTTCACATTTTTGAAAATTTCCATAATACTGGTATATCTAACTCAGTGCCTTCTGCAGGCTGAGAAGGCTTTCTACCCCTTAGGCACATCATGACCCTACATTTTTGTTGTTGTTATGGTAACAAATTTATTTTCTAATAGATTTGTTTAGATGTAATTGACTAGCAATAAATTACATATTTTACAAGTGTATAATTCGATAAATTTTTAAATAAATAGAATTGTGTGGGCACCCAAACCAGGGAATCTGACTGGATCACTGCTGGCTGGATCTGGACCTCCTGCCCATATAAGAAATAAGCAAACAATAAAAAAGGAAAGATGAATTCTATGCAGTTAGATGAATTCGGGGAAGCAGCTAGATTGTTTCTCTGCTGTTCACACAGAAGCTGTTACATTTTATAAGAACTAAAGCCAGGCAAGTGATGTATATGTGTACACTGAGTGGGGCTTTGTTTAGCCCATCCCTTGGTGCCTGGCCAGCACAGGGGTCAGGTAGGTTTTTTTTTTTTTTTTCATTTGTATTCTCAGCATGAGCAAATTCGAGATGCAGAAAAGCAGTTTGCAGGAAGTTGTTATTAATTTTAAATGGGATCCGGTTCAGAATCACACAGTATGTATTATTATTTTAGTTAGGTTTTCTTCATCCTGCATGATAATTCTGTGATTTTTTCCCTGTTCTTGCACTTAATTCTAGTCCACTGTATAGTAGTTAACAATTTTTAAATTTTAATTTAACTTTGCTAAGTTGCCCAGGCTGACCTCAAACTCTTTTACTTGTTTCCAGTTCAGGGTTATTGCCAATAAACTCTTGCAATCATCACTCCTTTAAACCTCAGCCATTCTAGTAGTTGTATCCATTGTGCATTTTGTTTGCATTTTCCCCGTGACTATGAAGCCAAGAATCTTTTTTATGTTGATAGGCACTTTCTTTTATTTTCTACTGTGAAGTGACTATTCAAATCCTAGTAGCTTTTTAAAATGTTTGTTTGATTCCTATTATTGGATTCTAAGTGTTCTTCGTATATTATTTTGTTATTGGCAAGTATTTTCTCTAATCATATCTTCTATTTTTATTCTCTTAATCATAAATGCTCTGTCAAAGAGTAGAAATGTTAATTTTTGGTAAATTCTAGTTTATGGATTTGCTTTCTTCTGTGTTTTATTATCTTGAAGTTCTGTTGAAGAAATATTTGCTTACTTTAAGATCTCAAAAATTTTTCCTTGTTTCTTCTGGAAATAATATTATTTTATCTTTAATATTTAGACACATGATTCATTTCGAACCAATCTGGCAAACTCGTCCATTATGTTGACGGTGGAAAGCTCTTGCTGCATATCCTGGATCTCTGCCCTCATCTGCGACTCCTGCTCTGCATCCTTCTGCAGCACTCTGCACTTCAAGGACAGAAGCAGGATTTGAAGGACACTGCAACCAAACAGGAAACAGAGCATTGGCAGCGACGCCCAGCTGCGGGCCTCAGTCAAGCTCATCGCTTCTTCCCAGAGCTCCCTGCAGCCCACGCACTTTTAGGAAAGCTGCAAGGGGACCTCGTCGGTAGGCGTGCCTGCCCCTGCGATGTGAGTCCCACCTGCCCGCTTTCATTGAATGCTGTTTGTAAAATTTATTCCTACACATTTTATATTGTTGATGCTTTCTTAAATTGTTATAACTTAATGTAGATTATGGCTCAGCTCAGTAAGCACCCTATAAAATGTAGGAGGTTAATAGATATGACAAGGTAAGATCACAGGATAAGTAATGTTAAGTTATCCTGGCTGTATTTAACAGAAGTTAGCCTTGGGCTGGGGTTGTGGTTCTGTGGTGGAGCGCTTACCTAGCATGTGTGAGGCATATAAATAAAGTCTACTGACAACTAAAACAAACAAACAAACAACAACAACAAAAAAAACCCAACAACAAAAGCTTAGACTGAGTGACTCCATTTTGAAGTTCCACCATAGTGACCTAGATGTAACCCTAGTTATATAACTTATTTTTTTGTACAAGTTATTTTTGTACTAGATGTATTCGGAATAAGAATGTAGTTATATGCGTTGGCTGGCTGATTGCTAACTTTAGCTTCTGTGTCCTTCTTGCTTGCTTGCACTTACATTTTAGAGGATGTGATTATTTTCCCCTTATGAACCCCATAGAACTTGGACCAGGCACTGTTCCTGGCAGATACAGTTTGGGTCCTGCAGGGAGCAGTTGCCAGGTAGCTAAATAAAGACTCTCCAGTTTGGACAAAAATCGGACTGAGAGTGTTTTCTGAGCGACTGGCTCACAACAGAATGACATCATTTTAAAATTTCTATTTATCAACGTTCATGTCTACTATATATACAATTGATTTTTTATGTGTATGTTCTAGAAATTTTTAAAAGATTCAGTCTGATTTTTAATATATGTGATCATGTTTACTCCAAATAAAGTTAATTTTATTTTTTTCTTTTTCGTTAGTATGCTTTTTAATATTTTTTTCCTCCCTTCACTGAGTACATCCACTGAATCTTTAGTAGCAAATGGAAAGAAATGTTATGGACAAAACACCTTTTGTTCCTGAGGATGTGGTTAAGTATTGTCACGAAGTATTATGATTCTGGTAAGTTTTTAATAGATTCCCTTTGTCAGACTGAGGAACTCTTTTTTTGTTCCTAGTTTGCCAAAACTTTTAAACAGAAGTTGATATTGGGTTATGGGAAAAAATACTTTTATACATTTATTGAGGTGGTTTTATGAATATATGTGTATATGCATATTACATATATGTGTAATTTTAGGTTATTAATATGGGAAATTATATTGATCAATTTTGGAATGTTAAATCAACATTGCATCAGTATGTAAAACTTTTGTATTTCATATGTTGTTGAATTTTCTTGGTCAAGTTTTGCTTAGAATTTGTGCATCCAAGATCATGGTGCACTGCTGGGGGTAGGGGGATCATTAGGGAATTAGTGATCTTAGTTTGTACTATTCTCTTGCAGTGCTCTTTTCTGTTTGTTTTTTTAATTTTTTTTATAAGAATAATGCTGGACTTATTAAATGAGTTGAAAAGCACTCCCTCTTCATCTTTCTTTATAGTTTTATGTAAAATTGCATTACTTCTTTTATAATTGGAATTCAATATTGTTGCCACCTGAGATTGGATTCTTATTGATAGAAGGGTTTTTAACTAAAATTTCAATTTCTTTTATAGATACAAGACTATTGACTAAATCTATTTCTTCTTGAGTTAAGTTTTGGTTTATTCTTAACTTTGAAAGAATTTATTCATTTTATCATAGTTGTCAAATTTATTGGCATAAAGTAATTCACAATATTTTCTGAGGTTTTTTTACCCTTCTTTTTCTTTCTTTTCTTTTCTTTCTTTCTTTCTTTCTTTCTTTCTTTCTTTCTTTCTTTCTTTCTTTCTTTCTTTCTTTCTTTCTTTCTTTCTTTCTTTCTTTCTTTCCTTCCTTTCTTTCTTCTTTTTTAGGGGCACAGAGTTGGGTGCTTGGCATTGAACCCAGAGGTGCTTAACCACTGATCCACATCCCTAGCTCTTTTCATTTTTTATTTTGAAACAGAGTCTCACTAAGTTGCTTAGGGCCTTATTAAGTTGTTGAGGCTGGCCTCAAACTTGTGATTCCCCTGTCTCAGTCTCCTGAGCCACTGGGATCACAAGAATATGCCACCAGGACCAGATGACTTTTCTTTAATATACTTAGAATATTTAGTGATATAATTCCTCTCATTCCTAATATTGGTAACTTGTGTCTATTCTTAAATTTCCTTATCATTCTTCTAGAGATTTATCAAGGTTATTTTGTTTCTTCTAGGACCAGCTTTTGGTTTTATAGATTACCCCCATTTTTAGAAGTGTTTTATTTAATTGATTTTTAAGCTGATATTTCTTTTCTCTCCAACTTCATTCATTTCTTATTTATTTTTATTTTCTGCTGTGTTAAGGTGAATGTCTTATCCATACAAACTAATTGGGCAGATAATACATGCAGTGACATGTATCTACACCATACCCACCCTTCTACCTCACATACTTTCCCCTAATTTCAATTTCTTTTATAGATACAAGACTCTTGCATTAGTGCGGTACCTATTCATTCTTCTTCTCTCTCCTCCTAAATTCCTGGTAACCATTGATTTTTCTAACTATCTGTACAGATTTGCCTTTTCCAAAATGTCATATCGTTGGAACTTTCAAGTATATAGCCTTTTCAGACTACCATCTTTCATTTACCAGTATACACTTATGATTCCTTCATGTCTTTTTATGGACTGATACCTCATTAATTTTTATTGCTGAATAATATCCTGTTGTATGGATGAATTACCTTGTGTTCATCTATTAATCAGGACAGAGACATCTAGATTGCTTCCCATTTTGTGTGGTTATGAACAAACCTTCCAGGCTTTTGTGTGAACATAAATTTTTGACTCATTAAGACAAATACTTAGGCATAAAATTGCTGGATTGTAAAGTAAAACTATGTTTGTCTTTTCAAGAAACTTCAGAGTGGTCTTCCAAAGTGAATATACCATTTTTCATTCTGACCAAACACACATGAAAGTTCCTTTTACTTAATACTCTCACTTGTATTTGATATTGTCATTTTTTTTAAAATAGCCATTTAATTGTGGCATAGTGGTATCATGTTGAAAATCCCTAATGACACATGGTATTATGTAGTTTTTCATAAGGTTTTGTTCCATGTGTAGATTTCCTTTGGAAAAATTGGTTTTCAGATTTTTTAAAGTCCATTTACTAATTGTGTTTTTTTCTTATTATTGTATTTTGGGAGTTACTTTTATATTTTGGATGCAGGTTTTAATAAGATATTTGTTGTGAAAATATATTTTCCCAGTCTATGATTTGTCTCTTTATTCTTTCAACATTTTTTTCAGAGCATTAGTTATTGATTGATTGATTAGTTGATTGATTTATGCATTATTTGTGATGGTATCTCACTATGTTGCCCAGGCTTGTCTTAAACTACTGGACTCATGCACTCCTACCACCTCAGCCTTCCAGGTTCTTAAAGTTTTTCATTTTATCAAAGTTCCAATTTACCAGTATTTTCTTTCATGGATTATATTTTGCTATTAAATTTTAAAAACCACTGTCAAATTCAAGGTCACCTAGACACTTTCTGATGTTATTTTATAAATGTCTTATGTTTAAATTTAGGTCTTCAAGTTTAACTCATAGAAGTAGAGAGTAAACTGAAGATTGTTACCAGATACTGGTATCAAAACAGACAAGCCCTCCAGTGAAATACCAGAGATAAATCCCCATATGTACAGTCATCTGATCCTTGACAAGATATCAGAAACATACATTGGAGAAAACACAGCCTTTTTAACAAGTGGTTTTGAGAAAACTGGATAACATATGTAGAATAATGAAATGAGAACCTCATTTTATATTTCAAATATAAGTGTTTTGTGGTAAAACATTTTAAACTTATTTTTAGTTATTTTGAAATATAAAATGAGGTTCTCATTTCATTCATTTAATTTCTTTATTCCAAATTTGTATACCTTTTATTTATTTATTTTTTAATTTTGTTGTTTTACTGCATTAGCTAAGAATCCAGGAACAGCAACATGGGGCATTCATGCCATCTTTCTGGTAATAGGAGCAATCACTCAGTTATTCACATTATGTATAACATTACTGTTGGGTTCCTTGTTTTGTTTTTGATAGATTTTTAAATCAGGTTGAGGAATTTCCATGGTGTTCCTAGTTTCCTGAAAGTTTTAGTCATGAATGAGCATTGAAGTTGTCAGATGCATTTTCTGGACCTGTTTATATGATCAAATGATTTTTCTTCTTTAGTTTGATTGATGAGTTAATTACTTTATCTATATTTTGAATGTTGAGCTAGCCTTGCACACCTGGAGTAAATATCACTTGGTATTAGTGTAGAATTGTTATTATGTATTGCTAGATTCTGTTTGCTAATACTTTTGTTGAGAATTTTTAAAAATCTTATGTTCCTGAAAGATATTGGTCAGCACATATTTTTTCTATTTATGACTTTATCTTGTTTTGGCATACAGCCCCATGAAATGATTTGGGAAATGTTCTGTTCTTTTGAGAGAGAATATAAATCACTGTCTTCATTTTTTTCCTTGAATTTTTGGTATAATTCATCAGTGAAATTTTCTGTACCTGTGTTTTCTTTATTAGAAGGCTGTTGATTATTCACTTTTTTTTTCTTTTTAGGTATAAACCAAACCTACTTAACATTATCTATATCTGATTTTGTGAATGTTGTAGACTGAGTTAGTATCCCTTTAAAATGTATTAGTTGAAACATTGTCTCCTATGTGATGGTATTAGGAGGTAGGACCTTTGAGAGGCAGTTAATTTCTGAGGGTAGACTCTCATTAATGGGATTAGTGCTTTGATAAAAGAGGCCATAGGGGTCCTCACCCCTTCTGCCATGTGAGAACACATTTGTACATATTCCAGGAGGTGGATACTTATCAGACAATGAAATTGCTGATGGCTTGCATTGATTTTTAACCCACTCATCCTCCAGTAAGATGAGAAATAAGTTTCTGCGTCAATTCAAAAGTTTCTGTGTCAATTCAAAAGAATATCAATCCACCCAGTTTGTGCTTTTCTGTTATATAGCATCATGAATATATGAAGACACTGAGTTTTGGTATTTTGTGTCTTTCAAGGAATCAGTGCATTTTAAAATTCATAAACATACATAATTTTCATAATATTCTTTTAACCTTTTAATGTCTATGACATCAGTGGTAATGAAATTCTTTTATTTCTGACATTAGAAGTTTTAAAATCTTTTATGTCTGTTTTTTCTCCTCTTACCCTTCCTCCTCCTCTGCCTCCTTTTTCTTCTCTTTGCTGTTTTCCCCTTCTCTTTCAGTTACCTTGGCTTGAGTTTTATCAATTTTATTGATCTTTTCAAAAATTAGCTTTGAATTTTGTTGGCCTTTTGATATTGCTTTCCTTTTAAAAAACTTCATTGATTCTTGTTCTTTTTTTTTTCTGCTTTATTTAGGCTCTTTCTCTATTTTTCTAAGATGGAGGTTTAAATTATTAATGGTATATTTTTCCAGTGCTAAACTCTTCTTTTAAGTACTGTTTTCTCTACATCCCTCAAATTTAAACCAAATGTTTTAATTTTCAAAATGCTTTCTAATTTCTCTTGAGACTTTGGCTCATGTGCTATTTAGAAGTCTATTGTTTGATCTTCAATATTTTAGGAATTTTGGTGTATTATTCTGTTATAGTTTTCTACTTTACTCTGTTGTTGTTCAAGGACACATTTTGTGTGATCATTATTCTTTTAATTTGTTCAGTTATGTTTTATATCCTAGCATGTGATCTATCTTGTTTGGAGTTCTATGTGAGCTTGAGAAGAATGTGAATTGTGCTGTTGTTGGATGAAGTGTTCTATAGATGTCAGTTATTTCCATTTAATGAGCAAGCATCACTCATCATACTTGGCCTCTTTAGACTGAAATATATGGAAATGTTATTCTCTTGAGAGTGGGAAACATAGGATAAACTAGCCAGGAAAGTGGGTGTGTAGCTCTCCCTCCCCAGCATTGCCAGTAGCCAGCCAGGTTTAAGATTTACTGTCCCTGCCTGCACTTCCCTGTATTACCACCTGAGCAGCCTGGATCTAGGGGCTCTGCAGGTGTGTGGGGCAAGGAGTGCAAAATGGCAGATGAGTGGATGTGTCTGCAGGTTCCACCTTCGCCCCACATCAGAGAGGAGAGAAAAGGCGGGGAGGATGTGCACCAAGAGACCTCTGCATCGAGTGAGATATTGGATGTGGGGTGGAGGAGCCCGAGAATGTGGTCGTAAACCTTGTCCCTGGAATCTTGCTCAGGATGCTCACTCTTTTGAATTTGAAGACCTGCAGCACAGGAGTGGCGGGAGTACTTGTGAGTACAGCAGATCTTTTTAAACATATTGAAAACTTAGAAATTATGTTGTTATTGTTAATAAATATTGACAAATGTAATCACTGGTTTGTTTCTGAAAATGAAGCTTTAAAAGTATCTCCAAATCCCACCACTAAAATAGTATGGATTAAAATTGTTTTTCCTCTTGTTGCATCTAAAACATAAGAAGCATGTTTTGACTTTTGTGAACCTAAATGTAGGCTGCTGTTTTGCATATTCTTTGAGTAAGTGCAAGAACCTAAAATTAGTGCTAGAATATTGACAGGTGAGATGAGGTGAGTGAACATAATAGGAGCTTGCAAGTGCCTTCACTTAATGCCATTTCATTACAAATGCATTTCATAGGAACTATGTAAGAAAAAGTAATAGCAATCAAACTGGCTCTGTCCTGCATAGTGTAGATCCTTGCATTTGGAACTCTGCAGAGTGAGGTGGACCAGAGAACTCTGGCATTGCACTGGCAGGCACAGAAGTAGGGTACAGGAATAAACCTGGATTTTCCTGGCATGTTCTGGGAGACTTCCAGCTCCTCTCTCGAGAGGGCTTTTGCTTAGTAGAAAAATGGTTTGTCATTCAGGTTGTTTTAAATGCTCAAATGCTTGTGTTTTGTGATTTGTTCTGCTTCTGATTTTTGTGGGTTCAGGGTAGTCACGTTGATTGCTCTGCTCTGGATTAACACTATGATATGCTAGCCAAATGGTTTCAGCAGTCCTCAAGGTATTTTAATCTGACAATTAAAAAAAAAGTTTAAAAAATCTTGATCACAGGGCTTTTCTTTTTCTTGAGGAATTTTTAAAACATCTCTCATGTCCTTCACTCCCTCCCTCCATCCCTCATTAATTTTTGTTTTTTAATTAGTTATGACTGGGCGTGGTTGTGCACTCCTGTAATCCCAGTGGCTCAGGAGGCTGAGTCAGGAAAATTATGAATTCAAAGCCAGCTTCAGCAACAGTGAAGTGCTTAGCAACTCAGATGCTGTCTCTAAATAAAATACAAATAAAATACAAAATAGCATTGGGGATGTGGCTCAATGGTTGAGTGTCCCTAAATTTAATCCCCAGTACCATTTCCCTACCCTGCCCCCCCCCCAAAAAAAAGAAGGCAAGTTGTGGGCAGGAGGACAAATTAATGTGACTTTCAAGAAATTCACTTTACTGCCATGTATCCAGATTAAGCTTTGTCATCATGGGAAAGTTTAACCTGAACGGAAAAGCACTGCAAAGTTACTCTTCCACCATTCATCCCTCTGTGCCAGCTGGCTTAATGATTTCATTTCACTCATTTAAGACCATAGTGTATGTGAGTCCCTGAAACAAATGAACATGCAAATATCAACCTGCATTTCAGACACAATTTTAACTTAGCTTTGTGTAACCACCTCCATAAATTAATTAAAATGGGGCATTTACATGAAACCCAATCATTAAGTCCTGCAAGAAAGCATTGTCATTTTGCTAAGAGATTTAAATATAACCAGACTAATTAATTTGCTTGTAGAAATGAATTACCAGATAATTCCTACACACAGTCACTGAAGTACAATTAAAAAACAAGTCACTGGAGGTCACTATAACTTGGAGTAAATGTGGCTTCAGAAACCATTGCCATGAGAGGAGCAGAGGGCTTTTTGCTGCCTCTCCCATTTCCTTAGTTTTGTAAAGGTAAAATTTCCAAGCTGATTCTAAGCCACAGAGCCTGAGTTAAAGTAAAAGACCAGGCATCCTAAAGTTTCCAAAGTGCAGGGATTGGGTTAAAAAGTAAAAGACTAGTATTGTTAGAGTCCCTCTGCTACCCCCAAAACCTGTAATCCCTGTAGCTGTTAGAACAATGAGGGAACTGCCTAGTAAATGTCTCCATTGATTCCCTGGTTGTTTAATAGCTAAGGGCTCTAGGTAGCATGGCACGTACGCATCTAGACCCCAGAACCAATCAGTTTAAATGTGTACCCCACTTAGAAATGACCAATCATCTCTGCCCTAATTGTTCCCGCCAATGTATGCACTAATCCTGACTCAGGGTTGTTGTTCAATTTTCCCGCGCCTTATGATGATTTGTTCTGATGCATGCAAAGCCCCCCACCCTCTCCAAAAAGTGTACTTAAGCTCCACCTGACCTCCGCTCTGGGCTCTGGGCTGCTCTCCCTTCTTGAGTGAGCACAGAGTCCCAGCGAGCTGGAACAGGATCCTCAATAAACTTCCCCCCTGCGATTGCATGAAGTGAGTCTCTTGTGTGGTTTCTCCCCTCCGACGCTCCGCTGCACCCCAACAGTTTTAATTGCATGATTTTGATGTTGTAAGCAGTTTTACTCTTTGTTTTTCATTGGTATTGCATTCCCTGGAACCCAAGAGAGTGCCCCCTCTGACCCTGAGCATTCTTCCTAAGGAATCACTGTGCAGGTGCTCTATGGGGAGGAGCAGTACACCTGCCTGCAGTAGATGTGTTTCTAAGCCCAGCTCCCTGTGGCTCTCTGGCTGACTCTGTAAATATCAACACTAGCTTTCATGTATCACCTCTTTTTATTTTGTTGTATTTAGTACTCAAATTAATGTTAATAATAAATTTACATTGCCACAACCTTTTTAGATAATAAGGTCAATCTCCACAGGGAAGAGATGGCTGTGATGGTTCTTAAAATGTCAAGATTATATTTAAATGGCTTGTGGCTTTAAAGGTTCACAGAGACTAGAAAAAATACATTTGATAATTCCTTAGGGGTCCCATTCTGATAGTATGACTTCTGGGAGTAGAAATAATGGTGAATAAATGTTATTAATCTCATTAGGTAAGATAGATAAGTTAATAGATAAGCTAATATTTCTTTGTTTTCTGAGTATTTGGGAAGTATTTGTGTGTATGTGTGCACAAGTAAGGTACTTAAAACTTGTATTTGAAATCTGTTATTACCAAGTCATAAAGAGTTTATTCTCATGTCTGTGCTATCCTGTGAGAAATTAAATTAGTTAATTAATTAATTAATTTTGCTGTACTTGGATTGAACCACAGGGCACTTTACCACTGAGCTATATCCCCTGCCCTTTATATTTATTTCTTTCTTTCTTAGATGGGGCCTCCCTAAGTTGATTAGTGCCTTGCTGATTTGCTGAGGTTGGCTTCAAACTTGCCATCCTCCTGCCTCAGCCTCCTGTTTGTGAGAAATTTTAAAGAGGAGTTTGCTGGCAGGTTAGAAAATTAGGTTC
The DNA here is from genome assembly GCF_052094955.1 of Ictidomys tridecemlineatus. Lineage (NCBI taxonomy): Eukaryota > Metazoa > Chordata > Mammalia > Rodentia > Sciuridae > Ictidomys > Ictidomys tridecemlineatus. Next base: position 60,959,838 of record NC_135489.1, read on the forward strand.
AGTACAAAGCCATGGATGGACCTCAGTGTTGCTAAATGCTTTTACTGGCTAACCTTAATTTCCTTAAGAAGTGCTTTAAGAACTTAAATAGTCCTTTCCTGTAGGCTTTATGACTAAACTGAAATGTTCTTGAGCACCCATCTGAAAGTAATGAGAAGTAAAAAGATATCTTAAAAAATGCATAGATCTTCTTCCCATACAGACTGAATGCTGGTTCTCAGGAGGAAACCATTCTTCCTTATGGGTCAGCTTGCATGAGGTTTGGTCATGAGAGCAGCTCTTTCAGAACAGGACTTGCTGGAAGTTGCACTCTCAGAGATCATGCACATTTTGACATGATCTTTTTAATCAGAAGGAGATTTTGAGTCAGGAGAATTTTGCACAGAGGGTAAAATGTTTCTAGATAGCCTGTACCATTGGCTTGTGCTTTACTTTTTCCTCCTCCCTTCCTCTTCACTCCTCCCCCTTTCTCTCTCTTTTCTTTTCCTCTCTACTCTGTCCCTGAGGTTAAACCAAGTTGTGTGGACTGCAACTATATATAGTCTATGACACAGGATCTATTATTTTAAAAATATGAGCAACTGCCTGGGCTGCTTTCTAAAATCTTTTAGTCAAGATGACAGTGTTTTATGTGGGAAATTCTTGAAGGGAACTCTAGGGGAAATTTGAACACAGATTCTGAGTTAGAGTTCAGTTTTCTGTATGAGCAGTTGTCATTTCCTTTACTTCCTTTTGGGAGGCACTAGTGGAGGAAGAAGGTAACTCTGTCTTATCATTTTCCCTGTGAATCTGCCATTTATTAATTTCTGGGTATTTGGAGGAAAAAGAGGGAGAATAATAAAATGTCCATGTTTTGATTGTTTATCCAGTGCTTTAAATATGTCTCATGGACTGTCACTCTGAAGTATAGGGTTCACTCTTCTCCCATGTAGCAACTACACAGTTGGAATCTAACAGCTGCATCATTCGCTCCATGTAGGTAAAGCACAAACTCTACCTGACAGCTTCTGTGCCCCCATTACTCTAAGGAGGATTGAAGTACATATTGGCAATTTCATTCCTTGATGGTGATATCTGAGGAGTGACCACACTTACAGATCCAGGGAGTAGGTCTGACTTGGAATCTCTGCACCTGTAATTTTCTCCAGAAGCTTCTTTTTGCTTTCTTCCCCAGTCAAAAGTGCCCTTTATATTCCAAGAAAAAAAAACTCTGGGTCACTATAGGTAGGACATACACTTTGAGTCACTCTTCTAAGAGTGATAATGTTTATTTTCATCTATTGATGTCTTCCTTCCTTTCCATTAAGTTCAAAAAATCACTTATGGTGCCAAAGCCAATGCTTGGCACCAGAATCACGAGGCACTCACAGCTTTGTAGGTTCAAACAGCAATTCTTTATTCCAGCTCTCACACAGCCTCCATGCAGGTCCAGGGGCAAACTCGTTCTACCGTCTCCCGCCCAATTCACCTACTCCACGAGGCTCTCTCCAAATCCCATTTTAATCTCACGAGAACTCCATGGGAACAAGCAACAGGAACACCCTAATCCCAGCAATAATCTTCAACTTCCAACTTCCCTAAAACCCATTATCTTAAACTGGCAACGCCTTAAACTCAAGGAGCCGGTTACTTCCTCAAACCTGATCAGCTCTAAACCCGGATCTGCCTTGGTCCTTGAGCAAGGTCACCTCATTAAAGCATGCATGCAATGTTCCATCAAATGTCCTCTAAGCAGCATGGGGTACGCTTGGCAAGGAAATTTCGATGCGTCATTCCTACTTGGTAATGGCCCTCAGCATATGGAAATGTCCCTGCCCATGACTGGGGGTGCAGACCAAGTCTATTTTGTTGGCCTACATGGGAAGCAAACCCATGATGTTCAAGTAATATAATTGACCTGAGGAGTCTCCATATTGATACCTTGATTTGAAGATTTGTACACTGTCTTCATTGAAGCCTCGTGGAAAGCATTACTTTATATCATATTTGGTGATAGTGTATTAATCCTACAAGTTCCTGCACAGTATTACCAGTTTCAAGTATAAATATCCACAGTGTCATCTAATAGCAACACAACTGTAATGTATAAGTTATTCTTATCTGAGAACACAATCAACTTTAAATACTTGGTATAAATCAGGGGCATGTAGAATGGAGGCTCTGAACAGTCTCCCATATAATGTCATGAGCATTTATTAAAAAATTGTTCAGTAGTGTCTTTGTCAAACTCTCTAAGAGTTTTCTCTCAGTAGTCAAGTCATTTAGTGGACATGGATTGTTTGTCCTTATTTGATAAGTGCTGTCAATACTCTTTATTGCTAAAGGAACATGTTCAATCTCAAGTAACGCTATGAGTGCCAAGAGGATCAATATAGTCTATAAAGCCTTGGATAACAGGGTCTAAACTCCTGCTGATATTTTAACTGAGTCAAGCTCTTCTTTCCTCAGTAGCATGCTTGTTGTTTGCCTATAGTGAGTTGGATCTGCATCAACCTGGTATGTGTAGGAAGGCCCCCTGTGAATGGGAAGCCATGCATTGATGTAGGCATTGGGGAAATAGCCCTGGAAACAGGGATCAGTGTCTTTATGGGCATTTGAACTTGGAGTTTTTTAAAAAGAACTTTTGACAAACTAGTTAAAAGATCGGTATTCATAGTATGTGAACACATTTCCCAGAAATGTGAAGACTAGGATGTGTTTGCATACTTACAGAAAACAATAGCATTTTCTTTAATAAAAGTTCATGTGGCTGCTAAGCCCAGAGTGCCAGGCTTGGTGGGGTCTGAAGCTTGTGGAATTGTAGGGGATTCTTTAAGCAAAAGCAAACTAAATGACCATAAGGACCCATTCTCAGTGCCCCTGCCAGGCCTGTAGGGTATTATGAGGAGAACTCAGGCCTTATGGGTCTCAATGAAAATCTTCTTCTCTGTGTGAGTTATTTGGTAAAATTGAGATCAAATCATTCCAAAGTACCTGATAAAGGACAGAAAACTGTCCGTAAATAAGTAAATGTTAGGACTGGGGATGTGGCTCAAACGGTAGCACGCTTGCTCGCCTGGCATGCGCGGGGTGCTGGGTTCGATCCTCAGCACAACATAAAAATAAAATAAAGATGTTGGGTCCATTGAATACTGAAAAATAAATATTAAAAAAATAAGTAGGGTCTTGGGATGTGGCTCAAGCGGTAGTGCGCTTGCCTGGCAGGTGTGCGGCTCAGGTTCGATCCTCAGCACCACGTACAAAGATGTTGTGTCCACTGAAAACTAATAGATATATATAAAATTCTCTCTCTCTCTCTAAAAAAAAGAAGGGAACAACTCATTGATGAGTTTATTTAAAAAAATAAGTAAATGTTAAAACTGTGATTTTTTTTTTATACAATGGAATTTTACTCAGCAATAAAAGAGAATAAAATCATGGCATTTGCAGGTAAATGGATGGAGTTGGAGAAGATGATGCTAAGTGAAGTTAGCCAATCCCAAAAAAACAAATGCCAAATATTTTCTCTGATATAAGGAGGCTGACTCATAGTGGGGTAGGGAGGGGGAGCATGGGAGGAATAGATGAACTCTAGATAGGACAGAGGGGTGGGAGAGAAAGGGAAGGGGCAGGGGGTTAGCAAGGATGGTGGAATGAGATGGGCATCATTATCTAAAGTACATGTATGAAGACACAAATTGGGTGTCAACCTATTTTATATACAAACAGAGATATGAAAAATTGCTGTATATATGTGTAATAAAAATTGTAATGCATTCTGCTGCCATGTATTTAAAAAATAAAATCAATAAAAAATAAGTAAATGTTATGGTGAATTTTCCCTTTAAATCACAAAGGGAATATAAAATATAATATTCCTAGGTAATTGTGACTCAAAGTATGTGTCCTACCTATAGTGATCCAGAATTTTTTTCTTGAAATATGAATGGCACTTTTGACTGGGGAAGAAGGCAATATAATATATACACTTTTGAATATAAAAGTGTAAAATAGCTTAAATGATTTGAAAGTATTGATCTAGGGTTTAGCTGTAGCCTCAGGTTTCTAAATAACAACGATGACTTGAACTTTAGGATATTTCCCTCACTTATTTTTTTTAGAACTTTTGAAGGGTTATTTCAACACACAAAGTTCTTTAGTGTGTCTTGTAAATTTTATACATTTCTACCTGCCTCTGGGACCCACTGATAATCCAGTTGCCTTAGGCCTGTGCTGTTAGTATTGAATAGCTTCTTAAAAACTATTCAATACTAACATTTCTGTATATTTCTTAAAAACTATTCAACATTTCTGTATATTTCTGAAAGGCATAAAACCAAATATAAAATGTTTCTCCAAAATATAGATATGTGTTTTTTTCTAGTTTCAATTCTAAAGCATAAAATTATGTGCTTTGAATGTTTTTTTCAAATCACTACTTAAGAAAATTTTGCAAATTCCATGATTTTGTCATTTTTTAGTCCTGCGTAATACAGATTGGACACAATAATAAACTTTCAACAGACAAAAAGAAAAAAGAAAAAAAAATTCTGTTCCACTTTTAAATACTGCCAAAGAGTGTGATAGTGTGACCTCTCAGTCTTCTACAAAGGCATTGTTTAACAGGTGTCACTGCTATTTACTGCTTGCTTGTTACTGCTATTTATCGAATGCTGAGGTGTAACACCAGAGAAGCATGCTGAGGCAAGTGTAGAGTGGAAAGTAGAAGCTTTATTAAAGGACAGCAGAAAAGACTTCTCCCTGAAGGAAGAAGGGGACCCAAGAGGTGGAATCCATGGAAGGTGGAGGTCTTCCCTTTTTTATATAGTGCTAAAGTCTTCTTTCAGCTTTCCCACATTCATGTCTTTTGTTTCCCTTTATCTTTCAGTGATAGAATGCAGGTGGAAAGGCCCAAAAGATGGGAGATAGGTGGGCTGGAGGAGTAATCTGGGCAGGAAGGGCCTGGGGCAGCTTTTGATTAGCATTTCTCTGTTTGCTGGGAGCTGTTTCATTAACTGTTCCTTAGAATGGGTTCCAGGCCTTGAGGACATTAACATTTCAATTTCCCCCAGTGTTGCTTTGGTTTCCTGGATTCCATTCTTAATAATGGCCTTCTTTTCATTTATCTTACTTGATATTAGACCGGATTTACCTAACTACACTAACTACCTATTATTTCTTAATTATCTAGGATAATACTCCCATAGCTCTCTTACTTGTTTACTATTTGATTATAATTGAAACACTGAAATGTTATCTGCTAAATTGATGAGTGCAGTTTTGCAGATAGGAAAGATAAAGATGTTAGTGTCCTCTAGGACATTAATTAGTTTTTATGTAATCTAGCCATCTCTTTCTCATGTCCTCTCAAAAATGCCTGTAAATTTCTACTTACTCAAAAATGTACTTTCCCTGGATCATTTGTTGATGAGCTTACAAAACTTTCTGTATTTGCTTGAGAGTCAAACACTTTAATTCTTTTTAAGTGTTTGAAAATGGTGCTATGACATAGACATTGAACATATCATTGTGTGATCATAAGGCTGCTTAGTTCAGTTGTCCCTTTATACTATATATCCTTTCTTGTCCGTTAGAAACTTTAATCTTCAATAATGGAATAGAGAGCTAGCTTGGAAAAGAGGTAAAAATATCATTAGATTCAAAATATTGGGTATTTTCAATATATTATAGTGAAAACTAATAGAAGCATAAAACATTTGAGTTTCAAAAATTGTTATTATTTGTATACTATAATTATAATAGTGGAATTTATTATGCCATATTCATATATGCATATATCATAATTTGATTAGTCTCATTCATTCCCCAATACCTTTCCTTCTATTCCTTCCCTTCCTCTCCCATCTACTTACTCTATTCTACTGATCTCTCTTCTATTATTATTATTTTTTGTTAGTGCATTATAATTGTACATGTCAGTGAGATTCATTTTGATTTATTCATGGAGGGACATAACTAATTTGGTAGATTTCATTACCCATGACTTCCCCATGCCCTTTTCTCCTCGCTTCCTCTCTATTCCTTTCTTCTACTCTATTGGTTCCTGTCTGTTTTCATGAGATTCTTTTTTTATTCCTTCCCCCCCCTCTTGCTTCACATATGAGAGAGAACATTTTACCCCTGGACTGTGTGAATCTGGCTTCACATATTTTATTTAGCATGGTGTTCTTTAGTTCCATCCATTTAACTAACAAATGACATGATTTCAGTCTTCTTTATGGCTGAGTAAAAGTCGGTTGTATTCATTTATTCATCAGTTGAGCACTTGGGCTGATTCCACAACTTGAACTAAATCAGTATACTATAGTGATATGTGAATACCAATTATTATAGCAGTGCAATTTACAAAACACTTAGCATTTTAATTAGATTAAAATTAGAAATTGCATTCTTATTATATGCTCATTAATATCACAGCAATAAAAAATTTCTTCCAAGATTATAAATAGCAAAGTGGGGGAAAATATATACTATCTCTTATCTGTGCTGTAGCATTCATTAAATTTTTCCTGTATACACTTCAGGATAAGGTATACTTGGACATATAAGATGGAGGCAGGGTCAGTTATATCTAAGGCATGAAAAAAAAACTTGGATAAAGTTTGGTTTTTGACTAACAAACATAACATTTTTTTATTTTGTTGGGAGGTTATTATGAATGTGTCTGATATTTAAAATTATGAAACTTTCTAAATATTTTTAGGATGTGGCTTTCAGAAACTGTATTGCTTGTTGTTCCATCACCTGATTTAGTGGTTTTATTCTCTGGAGAAGGAATTATAATGCCACGTGATTTTTGAGACTGGTGGACATTGGACTCTGTTTCCATAGTCCTGGGTGGTTCCTGGAACTTTGGCTGAAGCTTTAGTCTTCTTTGTAATGTCCTATTATTTGGGATATTCAAGACCCAACAGAAAATTTCTCTAATATGTGAGCAAGCAGTGGAACAACTGATTGGAGTCCTGCAGGTTCAATTTCTTGCCAGAAGACTTAGAGCAGATGCTGCCTGAAGGAGACTCTGTAAGTCCTTTGTTTGTCTGAGTGGTTGGTAACGTTAAATTGAATACAGTGTTTCTAGGATTAGTGAACTGTTGGACAAAGTGGTGAAATCATCACTGCTGTCAACAAAAATTCACTAAGGGAGAATTCAAGATAAAAAGGAAGGCTCATAGCTTATTGGTTAGTCCAAGCAGCAAAAATAAACACCCATGTCAGAGAGAGGGAGGAGCAGAGATTTATTCAGGAAAGCAAGGAATCCATATTCAGGAAGAATGCGGCTATCAAGGGAGTGAGATGCACCTTTTGGGAGCTCAGGCTCTTAGAAAAAAATCTGGCTTGGGAAGTGACAGCCCTTGGAGAAAAACTGACCAGAGAGCGAAGGTATGAGGAAATTTATCACAAGGCTTTGAGTTTAAAGTAGTCTCCCTTTTCTTCCTTTGTCTCCTTTCTACCTATATTTTATTTATTCTATCTCAATATGATATTATTCAGAAATGCTACCTACTCACTAACCTATAAACTTAATGGAAAAGAAAAGAAAGGATGTACTTCACAAAGAAGAGAGAATGAATCCAAAGAAAATGAAGTGAAAAAAACTCTTATCAATAATATGCAAAACAAATTAATAAAACAGGAAATTAGTAGATATTGAACAGCTATCTGAAAATCTCAATTGTTATAAAAATAGGGACTGAGATCACCAGGTGAGGAAGATAAGGAAGGAGAATGTTCTTATTTATGTTCTTCAGGAACACAGTGGATTTTAACCTTAAACATTTATTTAAAAAAAAAATGAGATTTGGTTTTGTGTCAAAGAGAAGAATGCTCAGTAGAAAATAAATTGTGCATGCTGTCAATTGTGAGACTTGTTTCCTACTTAGGAAAAAAGTCATGTTTTGTTTCAATGAGTGCTTGTTGGTTCATTCACTGTTTTATATAAGAATATCTTCCCCAAAACCTGGAAATTGTGTTTATGGTGTAGAATGGGTGGATGAGATCATTCAAGCATGTGGTTTTCCTCAGTCTACTTTTTTTCTTTCATTTCTTAATTGGGGGTGGGTAACTACAGATTGAACCCAGGGATGCTTAACCACTGAGGTATATCCCCAGACATTTTTATTTTTATATTTTAGTTTTGAAGCAGAGTTGTTGAGGCCCAGCCTCCCAGAGCTGTTGGGATTACAGCCCTGCACCACCATGCCTGGCCCATAATCCACTTTCTATGGGGTCTGCTGTAGCCAAGGAGGCTCACCTGTGGTGGCAAGGTGACCCCTGAATGTATCCGTGGGGTGTATTTAATTCAAGCTTCTACGTCCTACCAGTGTATTTAAGAAGTTTTTACAATCACTGTTGCTGGTAAATTATAGAACAAACACTTTTTTTTGTGAGCAATTTAAATATTTAGTTAATTCTTATATTTTAAGTTTTCTTGTTTTAGTAATGCTTATAGGGTATAGATTTAGATTTGGATTTATAAAAGAAAAGTCACTATCCACACATGGTGTTGCTCAAAGGAACATTTCTATTGGGCCCTCTCAAGGTTCACTGGTACACTCTGATGGAGATTAAATTGGAGAAGAGCTATACAGATTTATTAAGGTGGAAAAAGGGAAAACCCAGCAGGGGTGGGGGTGGGGAGAGATCATAGGAGGATTGGATATGCACAGCCAGCAAGGGTATCTTGTGATGCAGAAGGGGTCTTTCAGGGAACAACCACCTGTGGCCAACTATCTGGGTTAGGTGTTAGAATCCCAATCTCTATTTGCTGTGTTTACAGCCCTCCTAGGCAGAAAAGAGGTGGGGGATATAAAATGGACCCCCACCCCAATGCACAGCTGCTATTTACTAATGTAGATAGATACTTTTCTTTTGGAAAAGAACCACCTTTCAGAGAACCATTCCTGTGTTCACAGAGCCTGAAGTTTCTCTGAATTATCCAATTTAAAATATGCCAAAGAAATGTGTCTGGGGTAGGATATTTTACTCTCCTACAGGGTCACTAAATAAAGTTTCTCTAAATTTTTCTCAACTGCGAATGTTCAAATTATCAGATTGTGTGTGTGTGTGTGTGTGTTTTCTAAGACAGTGAAAAAAATTCTCCTGCAGCCTAAGTGTTATCCTGAAAACCCAACACGTTATTATATTTATGGATCCAATGTGACAGTACACTTGTTGAATTTTTGTAAGTTTTTAAAGTCTGTGGTATTTTCAGAAGAAACATTTCTTTAAGTAGAAATGACCATATGAATTTTTTTCATATTATTTCTAGGGTTTAAAAAATTGTGCAGCAATTTTCAATTATTCCACAACAATATAACCCCACACCCACCTGGAAAATTTAGACCCTCTGGTTCTTATTATTTTTCTTTTTCTTACCAGAGATTAAATCCATAAGAATGAGTGTGTCTTAAGTTTTAAAATCAGAAGCTGAAATATTATTTTATTATTTCAGTCTAAGGTTGTTATTATGGCATGACAAACAACAGGCTATTGATTAAAGTGGCTTTTCAATATGGTTTAAATGTTTTATAAATATGAATTTGTTGCATCAGACAGCCTAGGAGGATAGCCCTAGCAATCTGACCTGAATAAGTGTCAATTGTGTACATTTGTGATGTGTTTAGTTTTTCTGTAAAACATATCACAACTAAACATTTTTCTTTTGTGGTGCTAGAGATGGAATCCATCTATCACCTTGCTCAGGCTGGATAAGCACTCTACCACTGACCTATGCCCCCAGCCAAATTCTAGAGCTTCTTTTAGAAACACAACCTTGATTATGTTCATACCTATGAACAAATAAGTGCACTCAAAAGTTGAGATAATTTTGCAGAATCATTCTCATGTATATGAGTGGCTATTATACAGAGAAATAAATTTGCTTTGGCCTAACTACAGTATTTCCTTTTCTCTTATGTTCATTCTTATAAGCTTACTATTTGTACGCAGCTTTCTTTTTTCCTAAGTTATAGTTCTTTACAATTGCTTTATCATCTCACCTGTTAAAAAAATTTCTTTGAATACTTTTCATAGCTTTGAAGCATTTCAAGATTTATCTATTTCTTATGGACATATTATTTATCAGATTATTTATAAGAATAATATTCAGTTAAGGAAACTGCATATTTTATAATGATGTCATAGAATAAAAATGACATCTGATCCTACCAACTTTCACTCCAGGCATCATAGTATAAAAGAAAGAACAGTTCATATTGAAAACATCAAGGAGTGAAGATTTCTGAGGGTACCCGGTCCTGGAAGTTGAGGACTTGTCTTCAGACATACGTGTGTTGCCCTGCAGCCCCTTGGGTCGAATTACACTCACCTGTCCTTTGTAACCTGCCCCTCTGACCTTTTTTTGGATGGAACTTTCTAAGAATGAAGGTCCCCCCAATAAAAGCCCACTTCCGAACGTGCTCCCTCTCTCTGGCCAGCCTCTCCTGACTTTCCCTTGCTCTCCCATTTGGGGAGCTTGAGGCTGAAAGCCATGGAGCCTTCCTGAAGCTTGTTTAAAGGTAAAGTGTATGTCTGTGTTTTATTTGGTGTCCCTGGAAATTCACACGAGTGACCTGAAGTTCAGCTGCCCGCATGGGTCGGGGCAGCAGGGCACCTTGTTTTGATCACATGATTTCACAGGTGGCCTCAGGAATCAATTGGAATAGCTAATTCTAAGGCCTTCCAGTTAGGGTTATAAAGAAAATCATCATTTTTTAAAAAGTATCAAATTGTTTTTCCCAAGGAAAGATTATACTATAAAAGTTGTTTCTTTTTAAAAATATTACTGTTATTATTATTATTGGTACCATGGATTGAACCCAGGGGCACTTAACACTGAACCACATCCCCAGCCCTTTTTAAATTTTTTAATTTAGAGACAGGGTCTTGCTTAGTTGCTTAAGGGCTTGTTAAGTTGCTGAATCTGGCTTTGAACTAGTGATCCTCCTGCCTCAGCCTGCTGAGCTGCTGGCATGCACTACTGTGACCAGTCTTTTTTTCCTTTTTCTTTTTAATACTAAGCTTTGGGGAATGAATGAATGTGTTGTTTGGCACTGTGAATGCCTCCCCCCTACACTTGTATTTTAAATTGGATGTGGAGGTTACAACTGTCCTCCACAGGATTATTTGTAGGGTCTTAATATGTGATAACTGTCCTCACAGGATTATTTGTAGGGTCTTAATATGTGATAACTTATTTCACCATAAAGAAAATAATGCAAATGCTTTTCATCCTAGCAGCAACCCTATTGGTTGTGTGATCTCCATTGTATAGATGAGAAGGCTGAGGCTGAGGAACATCCCAAGATTAGTCAACTGGTTCATTCTCTCTGACTTATACCCTGCATACTCTGCTTCTCAAATCTGTGCTTAGTTCTCAGCAAGCTAAGGGGTGTGGGTGTGTGTGTTTGGGGGTGGGGGAGACACCATAGTGGTGAGAAAAAAAATGTGAGCAGAAGTGACTACAGGGGGAGCCATGGGCCATGGCTGTCAATGGACATTCATAAATGAAGGTCTGCTGGGGCCCAGGCTGGGAAGGGGAGCAGGACCTCATGTTAAACAGTTCATGGGTTAACCCTCACTTGCCCCCCCCACCAATGGGGGAACCCCTTTGCCTACAATACAAATGACCCTGACTGGAGTTTTGTTGCATTGGAGAAATTGCCATGGTAACACTCCAGGTAGCAAAGCCTGAACAGAATTCATTGAAATGCCCATAATGCCCCAGTAACATAATGCTCCAGTAACATGTCAACTACTTTGGGGCTTCTTAACCATTGTGTGTGTGTGTGTGTGTGTGTGTGTGTGTGTGTGTGTGTGTGATGAACAAATCCATTCTGCAGTTTGCTGAAGCCATTGAGCCCCTTCTCAGAGTAATGCTAGTAGATACAGAACATTTGCAACTGGAATTACAGAGAAAAGTAATTATTAAAGTGCAGTAATGAGGGTACTAGAAATGTTAATATGATAGGCATCCTTGGCTATTAATTAGCATGTAAAAGAACAAAATCTGGTGATGAACTTAATAACTACTGTTATTTTGAAGAAATGAGAGACACAAACTGTATTTCTAACCATGCAATGATTGCTATAAAAATATCTAATTTATATTGGTTAACCAAATGCACGGGGCATGCTGAACCTGTGTGGCCTGTCATGTTGAGTTTAGTTAGAGGTTAGTGAAAATAAAGATGTAATTGTCTTCTACTCATGTTTACATAGCCCCTTCCCTTCATTCCCCTGGATTAAGAACCCTGAGCCATGTGAGGCACTCCTTCAAGTCTTATAAACAAACTCCTGGGCTGGCTTTCTTTCTTTCTTTCTTTCTTTCTTTCTTTTATTTATTTTTTTTTTGAGAGAGATTTTTTTAATATTTATTTTTTAATTTTTTTTTAAAGTTTTCGGTGGACACAACATCTTTTATTTTAGTTTTATGTGGTGCTGAGGATCAAACCCAGCACCCCGCTCATGCCAGGCAAGCATGCTACAGCTTGAGCCACAACCCCAGCCCCACCTCCTGGACTTTCAATTGGGATTTTAGTGAACCTTTAGCTCAAGTTAGGGAAAATGATACCTTAAAAATATGGAGTCTTCCTGCTTGTAGTTCTTGCAGACTGCATTTAGGTAGTCCCCCTCTTCCCATTTCTCAACAGAGTTTTTACAATGATTCCTATAAACACTTGCATAATTTTGTAGGATGCATTCTTAGGAGCCAGTATATTTTGTTACCATTTGATATTCTCTCCTACTTTGTAAGTATAGCTAGTGTGGTATTAGCTCGATATTAGTTTTTGAATATCGAGCTAATAGCTAAGCAATCATTTTTTAAACTCAGTCGGCCCATCCCTATTTGCATCTGAGCATAGCCTATGCTGCGGCCATCAATCCCCTGCACCAGCCTGTGACCGCCAGCAACCAGCAGCAGTCCTGGCCTGACCGCCAGAGCCAGGAGGGGGCCAACCTGCCTTTGCACCTAGGGTGCCTGGCGGGCCTGCTCCCCCATCTCTCCGGGCGGGAGGGAGGCGCCATGGGCTACAGCCGCTTAGACCTGCTGTTCCCCAGTGCGCACGCCCTGGACGCCACCCGCCTGGTAGAGAACCTGGGGCTCCACGACATGGCTCACCAGATGGAAAAGGTGCAGAACGTCAACTCACACCAGCTTGGGCCTGATCAGACTGTAATCCGCAAAGGTCCCATTTTCCATGATTAAAAACCCCTTATGTCTCCCCTGTTAGAAGGAGCTGGTGGGAGCCGTGCAGAATCCCATGAAGTCTTCTGCTCTGTTCTGGGAAGACTGTCTCTCCTCAGCTCCATGTCCAAATATAAAGTGACTGTGGCTGAAGTGCAGAGGCGATTGTCACCTTCTGAATGCTTAAATGCCTGGCTGCTGGGAGGTGTTTTCAGAAAAGCCAAGTCCAAAAATGGAGGCCAATCGATGTGGAGAAAAGTTGGACAAGACTGGGCTGAATCTTCCGGCTGGGAAACTTGGAAAGCTGCTCTTGAGACCCTCCTGACATCCTTGGTGGAAGGAAAAGCTGTTCACTTGGCTTGGGACTTTGTGTATGTCTGTGAAGTTGAGTTTCCTAGTAAGCCAGTGGCCGAAAATTTCACCAGGCCTCACCCAGGAGGGTAAACCGAGATTGCAAGGAAGAAGAAAAAATACACTGGGGGTGGCTCAGCAAGTGTGGAAAGAATTCATGGACCTCCTCAATCAAGACTGAACACCCAACTGCAGCAACAGGCCTGCCCTGATCTTGGAAAGGTACCTACAGAACCACCTGTCTCATTTCAGCCTGATTACCCACCCATAGGTTTGGCAGCCAGGCCATCTGCACCGCTGTGTCTGCAGTGTAGAAGCAGGTCAAAGAAGCCCTGATTGTCATAGACAAATCCTATATGAACCCTGGAGACCAGAGTCCAGCAGATTCTAATAAGACCCTGGAGAAAATGGAGAAGTACAAGAAGTAAAATGGGGGTGAGCAGAGGGCAGGAAGGGAAAAGACTGAGGAACCCTTCTCCACTGGGACAGACTGAGACACGCTCTTGCTAGGGGAGGAGCTTCCAATCTCCCCTACCCACCTATCCAAAGGCCTCTGTCACTTGAGGCTTGCAGGATCTTGACCTGCCCTCATGGATCCCTGTGGCTTCTCCAGCACTGCAGTGTCTGTCCTTGAACACAGGATCCAAGGTGACAAGTACTGGTTTTTGTTTTGTTTTTACTTGCTCAGCGTTATATTTTGGAACCCCATCCCTCCTTCCTCTGTCTTCCGGGGCTGACAAGAAGACATGCTGTTGAAACTTCAGAGTGATTATATTCAGATTAACGATAATTTATTTCCTTCAGTGTTAAGATATGGCTGGTTTTTATGTTCACTAAATATTTTTTTTTTTCAAAAAGTAGTCTTTATCTACCTACTTTAGCAATGGTTCCCTCCAGGAGGAGGCAAATGTACCACGTGCTCTGCAGCCAGGGAGCAGGTGCTGGTGGGTGCAAACCCCATGCTCAGAGGGGCCTTCTGGTTTTAGGAAACTTGTAGAAACAATGCCTGCTGACGTTTCATTTTTCTTTTCTCTCGATCTCTCTTTTTAACTTTGAAAGTTAACTCTTTAAGTGGGTGAATCTTTGGAACACCAGGTTCCTGTAAGAAATTGAAGTTTTATTTGCATATTTATTTCAGATCTTGATTTTTCCAGTAAACTTGAAAAGGGTGGCACTTTCTCCTGCTGCCTGTCACCCCCAAGCCCCTGTGGAGGCTCTGTATTTTGAGAAACAGTGTGTTGAGTGTACAGAATATATTTATGCATAATTTAATGGGATCTGTAAATACTGGTGCACTTCTTAAAAGATTTTGAGAAATATGATTTGATTTTAATGTTAAGTTTTAATGGTGGTGGGGTAATTTATAATACGTCTTTAGATTTTATTCATCTCTACACAGGGTATGAAGAATTAAGAGGATACAGGGCTTTGTTCTTGGTTTGGAAGATTCTGTTTAATCAGAGCTCTCTGTTCAGAAAGCAATAACTTGGTATTGAAAGACCCCCAGATCCCCCCAACCCAGAATGGACCACACGAGACACTGGATGCAAACTGCAAGAGGATTTATTCTCACACAGGCGCCCGTGGGTGCACAGCAAAACCTCGGCCGGAGCTTCGGTGACTGGCACACCCGGGCTTGGGGGTACAGAGTTTTTATAGGGAGCGGGGGTCAGTTTTCAGCTTAGCACAGCAATAGCCATTCTATAGGTTCCTCGGAATTCAGTCATGGGGTCACCTGGGGGGTAAACTTGTTTTTTTCCACTTTACGTTCTCAGAAAAGAAACCCATAAATTACATCCCATCCTCATTGTTCCCGTTTTTTACCCTCATTGTTCCCATTTTTACCCTATTTCCTCAGGCTTGGCTTTCCCAGGATTATCTATATGGAACATCTGGCGGTGGCATTGTATAGCGTTTGGAGTGTTACGTGCAGTCGGGGAGTGCTACATGCGGCTGGGGAGTGCTATGTGCGGCTGGGGAGTGCTACGTGCAGCTGGGGAGTGCTACGTGCGGCTGGGGAGTTTGTACATGGGGACTTTCTAGAGGGCGCGGGGGTTAGAATTCCTAACGTTGGGTCTGGGGCTCTGCAGTCCTTCATTCCTCCCTTTTCTATATCGTGGATATAATCTTATATCCATTGATCCTCGTGCTCAGATTCCAACACTAGCTCGGCTGACGGCTCAACATGTTGTTGGAGCAAATGGTATTGCTGCGTAAGGACCATAGTTTGGATTACGGACAGCCTTTCCTTTATAAACTGCATTAATCTGTTAAATATGCAGGGTCCAAATGTTAAAATCAACAGCAGCACAATCAAGGGGCCGGCTATCGAGGATAATATAGTAGTTAACCAAGGCGACTTATTAAACCAACTTTCAAACCAACCTTGGGAGCTTCACAGGGATCTTTCCCGGGCATCTAGTCTTTCTCTGGGTTTTGTCATGGATTCCCTTACTACCCCTGTATGATCTGTGTAAAAGCAACAGTTTTCTTTTAGGGCAGCACAAAGCCCTCCTTCCTTTAAAAACAATAAGTCCAGACCCCGTCTATTCTGCAATACTACCTCTGATAAGGAGGTTAAAAATTTTTCTAAAGCAGTTACAGAGGTTTCTATTGCCCTCAGATCTTGTTGTATTGTGGCTTCTAGGATCCCCAGCTGTCTGGGACCTTCAATCAAGGCTGCAGCCCCAGTTCCAACCCCTGCCAATACTCCTGCCCCCAATAGAACTGCCAGGGTAATGCTGACAGGCTCTCGGGAGAATCGGGTCCTGCCCATGAAATGTCCTTCGAATTCCTCTGTAGAATAATAGAGTAGCCTGGGATAGATCTTGACTAGGACACAGAAATCTTTAGACTGGTTAAAGGTAGCTACTGAAACACATGGGGTAATCCCGGTGTTACATGCCCAGTATTGACCTGGAGAGGGCACCATGTATTTGGATTTATCAGAAGATAACTTACTTATAGTACGTGCACAGAGCTCGTTGTTCCGTAACATGGGGGAGCGCCCTAAGCATGTTCCTGAACCGGTTACTTCGGACAGAGTCAACATGTGTCTCGTTCCCCAGTTACAGCTAGTGGGAGCATCATAAGTGAAATCCCCATTAACTGCCACTCCTTCGTAGTAGGGAGGGCTCGCCTGAAGGCAAAGCCAGCAGGACTCAGTAAGATTGGGCTGGGTAAAATTAAGGGCCTCATATCCTCCTTCAACTAGGTCTATCAGTCTTTCTCTTGACCCTGATAGCGTGGGGGAGGTGGCAATTGGCAGGGTCAGAGGGGCGAGCATGGTCGGGGGTGCGGGGGGTTTTAGATGGGTGGTATTGGGTGGAGGCGCTGTCCTTGAGGGTACCTGTTTATATCTTTTTGGAGGAGGGGGCTTTTGATCTGGGAGTACTTTATTGGGGCCTAATGGCTGGGGGTCGGTATTTATTTTTAACCTTATTTTGAACAGGACCCCAGGGTCATAGGCAGTTTGATGGTATACTCTCAGGCCCCACAGCCTCCCTTGTAGCCAATCTCTAGATGTTTTGCCTGCCGGGGTAAAGGTGATATGTAAGGGATTGCAGGCAAATGAAGTACATGGCCCGTACCCGTACCATAAAGTTTCAACCGTCCTGGGTGTACTCCTGCAATAGTCGGTGGAGAGCGGGGGTTCACTTTGCTTTTCTCTTTTTACTTGTATTAAATCCCAGGACGAGCTTGGGTTCCACCAAGCGTCTCCCATAGTTTCACATCCCCAAGCCTTACAATAGTAACTTTCATGTTGCCCACATTTCCGTGCCTGAGATCTAATTCTTCCATCCCTTGGACATACGTAAAACGATTTCTTTCTTAGGGCCGCCCGAACCCTGGGATCCCTACATCCTGCCGGATAACATGAACAGGGGCAGCGCCCGCTACAGGTGCATACTTCTGATTCACTCGGTCTAGCAGGATCAGTAGTTGGAATGTCAAAGTCTTCTGATCCAGCTAGCATCTGACAGAGGTCAGGCTCCAGGGTAGGCCACCATGCCCAAAGGGGGTATTTAGTAGAAGTTATTTCCCAAATTATCTCTCCTGCCCCTGACAGTATTTGCCATGTCTGGCTCACAGGCTGGTTGGGGTTATGGAATTGGTGCCTGGCAGCTGACATGGGGAGAGCTAAACATAAAGCGAATAAAGTCAGCAGCGAGTGGGTCTTATCTTTAGCGGATTCTGGGTTCGTTGCAACTTCCATTCTGGATCCGGAGAGGTGTCTGCAGACTCCGGTGGATACGCAGCCTTTACGTGGGAAGCGTGAATCCAAGCCGTGATGCTATCCATCTTGATTGCAGTAGGAGTGGTCAGCAGAATAGTGTAGGGTCCTTTCCACCGTGGTTCGAGGTTTTTGCTCTGGTGCCTGCGAACCCAGACGGTGTCTCCGACATGGAAGGGATGCGGTAGCGAGGAGGTTTTAAGTTCCTCTTTGTAGGCTGCAGCTAGAGGCTTCCAGACTTCGTTCTGGACCAATTGCAAGGCACGTAAATGGGTCTGCATGGATGGGGCGAGGGAGGCATAAGTTTCAGTTTCATAAAAGTTAACAGCAGGTGGTGGGGCACCGTACAGGATCTCAAATGGGGTTAGTCCCTGTGGGCCTGGAGTGTTTCGGCCCGATATAAGGCTAAAGGCAGGAGTTGTACCCAGTCTCTAGTGCCGTTTCAAGCGTTAATTTGGTTAAGGTCTCCTTAATGGTTCTATTCATCCTTTCTACCTGTCCTGAACTTTGGGGTCTATAGGCACAATGTGATTTCCAATTAATCCCCAATGCATTGGCCACCATCTGACTTACCTGGGAGACGAAGGCAGGCCCATTATCCGACCCAATTGTCCCAGGTACCCCATACCTAGGGAAAATTTCTTCCAATAATTTCTTTGCAACCACCTTTGCGGTTTCATGCCGAGTCGGGAATGCTTCTGCCCATCCAGAGAAGGTGTCAACAAAAACTAAAAGATATTTATATCCATATATACCTGGTTTGATTTCAGTGAAATCTATCTCCCAATGAGTTCCAGGTTTATGTCCTTTCACTCGGATCCCTGTTCCAATTTTGATCTTACCTGCATTTACCTGGGCACATGCTTGACAATTTGCTACTATCTGGCGTAGGAGATGATCCCTGCTCGGGAGGTACAAGGCACTCCCCCCCCCCCCGCCCCCCCCCCCTAAGAGTTCTTTCATCTTTTTAGCCCCAAGGTGTGTCAGTTTGTGTAGGGACCTCACTAGCTGCTCTGCATTCTTAAGGGGCATGATAGTCTTTCCTTGGTATTTCCAAGTACTTCCTGCTGGGTTGTAAGTGGCCCCTAATTTCTGGATGATATCCAAATCTTTGTCCTCATAGACCCATCGCTCTTTATGGTCATCATGTCGTGGCATTGCCCGCTGGGGCAATAGAGTCATTATCAGGAGTTGTGGCCCTAGGGCAGCTTTCTTGGCTGTTTCATCTGCTAATCTGTTCCCTCTGGCTTCTGGGGTATCCCCTTTTTGGTGGCCGGGGCAGTGCATAATACTTAACTTTTTAGGCAAGAATAAAGCTTTAAGCAAAGCTAATATCTCAGTCTTATTTTTGATTTCTTTCCCTTCTGAGGTCAGTAATCCCCGGCGCCTGTATATTTCTCCATGTATGTGAGCAGTGGCAAAGGCATATCGGCTGTCCGTGTACACATTTAGTTTCTTCCCCTCTGCCAACTTTAAGGCTTGAGTCAGAGCTATCAGTTCCGCCCGCTGAGCTGACGTCCCGCCTGGGAGTGCACTCGCCCATATTACCTCAAATTCGGTGGTAATGGCCGCTCCCGCTCGTTGTCCTTCATTGAGTAGATAGCTGCTCCCATCTGTATACCAGACCAGCTCCGCATCCTTCATTGGTCGGTCTATGAGGTCTGGCCAGGTTCCCTGTGTCTCTGCAAGAATCTGCTGGCAGTTGTGAGGATCTGCTTCTCCCGGGAGCGGCAGGAGGGTTGCTGGGTTCAGTGTCACCACGGGGCCGAACTGAATTCCGTCAGTGTCCAACAATAAAGACTGGTAATGGGTGAGTCGGGCATTTGACATCCAGTGGTCGGGTGGCTGGCGAATTATGGTCTCAATGGCATGAGGGGTTTATAGGGTTAATGGCTGTCCCAAGGTAAGTTTAGTGGCATCCTTAATCAGAAGAGCCACAGCCGCTACCATCCGGAGGCATGGTGGCCATCCTGCCGCCACTGGATCTAATTTCTTTGACAAGTAGGCTGGCTATAGGTCGCCTCCAAGGTCCCAGCTTTTGGGTTAAAACTCCCTTTGCATAGCCCTGCTTTTCATCTACAAATAGATCAAAGGGCTTGGTAACGTCCGGTAGGCCTAAGGCGGGGGCTGACAGAAGGGCTAATTTAATGTGATCGAATGCCAATTGATGTTCCAGGAAAAGGAGTTGCCTTGTTTAGTCAGTAGGTACAGAGGGGCTGCTACCTCAGCGAACCCAGGAATCCAGAGTCTACAGAACCCTGTGGTTCCTAGAAATTCCCGCAATTGTTTGGGACTCTGGGGGGGGGGTGGTATGCTCGAGATAGTCTCTTTTCTGGCAGCTGTTAACCAGCGCTGACCGTCATGGAGTTCATAGCCAAGATAGGTGACTTTTGTCTGACAGATTTGGGCCTTTTTTGCTGACGCCCTGTACCCCAGTAGTCCCAAAGTTTGTAATAGCTTCTCCGTACCTGCTAGGCAGTCTTCTTTGGAGGTTGCAGCCAGCAAGATGTCATCTACATATTGAAGCATGATTAAGAAAGGGTGCCTTACACGGAAATCAGCCAAATCTTGATGCAAGGCCTCATCAAAGAGTGTTGGGCTGTTTTTGAACCCTTGGGGTAGTCTTGTCCAAGTCAGTTGTCCGGAGACTCCTTCTTCGGGGTCCTTCCATTTGAATGCAAAAAGAGCCTGACTTTGGGGGGACAGTCTTAGGCAGAAAAAGGCATCTTTCAGGTCCAAAATAGTATACCAGGTGTGGGTGGGAGGCAAGGTGCTGAGGAGATTGTAAGGATTTGGCACTGTCGGGTGAATATCTTCTACCCTTTTGTTAACTTCCCATAAGTCCTGGACTGGCTGGTAATCATTAGTCCCCGGCTTTTTGATGGGTAGTAGGGGGGTGTTCCAGGGCGACCGGCAAGGTGTTAGAATGCCTTGGTCTAGAAGGCGTTTGATATGTGGCTTGATGCCTTGATAGGCTTCTCTGGACATAGGATATTGTTTAATATTAATGGGAGAAGCAGTGGCTTTTAGGTGGATGACTATTGGAGATTGTTGTTTAGCCATCCCCATTCCTCCGGTTTCAGCCCAGGCCTCCGGGTAGGTACTAAGCCAGTAATCCATGTCTTTCTTAGGTACCGATGGATTGTCAAAAAGTTTATATTCATCTTCCAATTTAAAAGTCAATACATGCAAAGGGGTCTGATTTGGCCCTGTGATGGTGGCACCCCCATTTTTGAAATAGATTTGGGCTCTCAATTTGGTCAATAGGTCTCTTCCTAGTAGTGGATACGGGCAATCAGGCACATGCAGGAACGAATGGGAGACCTTACCTGTGGCAAGGTGTACCTCTCTTTTGGTGGTCCATCGGTATGGTTTGCTCCCGGTGGCACCTTGAACCCACGTCGTTTTGTGGCTCATGGGTCCTGGTGCCTGTGTTAGCACCGAGTGTTGGGCTCCGGTATCCACCAGGAAGGTCACAGGTTGCCCCCCTACTTGTAGAGTTACCCGGGGCTCAGGGGGGGGCTCCTGGCCCTGACTCCCCTAGTCTTCATCCAATGCTAGCAATTGGGGGGTCCGATTTGCGCCTCTTCTGGGGTTGGGGGGCCTCTTTGGGCAGTCTTTTACCCAGTGTCCTTTCTCCTTACAGTAGGCACATTGGTCTCGGTCTACACGGGGTCTGCTCCATTCCCTGTCCTTGCTTATCTTGTCTCCCTGATATCCTGCCTGAACTACGGTGGCCAATATCCTACTTAGTTCCCTGTTACGTCTTCGATCTTTTTCTCTTTCTCTCTTATCTGATTCTTCCCAAAGCTTAAGATCTCGCTCTTCCTGCATCTTCCTAATTCTAGCTTCTCGTTCTTCTGGCGTTTCTCTTTTGTTAAATATCTTTTCAGCTTCCTTCAATAAATCTGCTAGAGAAAGATCTTGTAGGTTATCTAGCCTTTGCAATTTAGTTCTGATATCTGGGGCAGACTGCCAAATAAAAGCCATGGAAACATTCCCTTTTTGGTCCTCACTATCAGGGTCAAAGGGAGTAAACCTCCGGTAAGCCTCCTTCAGCCTTTCTAAGAATGCTGTTGGAGTTTCCTCTGACCCTTGAGTAGTCTGTCTTACCTGGGCCAAATTAGTGGGCCGTCGCCCTGCTCCATGGAGACCCGCCATGAGTAACTGGCGATAGAGACGTAGGTGGTTCCTACCTGCTGCGGTTGCATAGTCCCAATTCGGCCGAGTTAAGGGAAAGGCTTCGTTAATCAAATTTGGGAGTTGGGTGGGGTGCCCATCGTCCCCTGGTACATTCTTACGAGCTTCCAAGAGAACTTTCTGTTTCTCCTCCGAAGTGAGGAGTATTTGTAAGAGCTGCTGGCAATCATCCCACGTTGGCTGGTGGGTTACTAAAATAGATTCAATCAAGGAGGTTAGAGCGACAGGGTCTTTAGTAAAGGAAGGATTATGGGTTTTCCAGTTATAAAGATCAGAGGCAGAGAAAGGCCAATATTGATATTGGCCGTTGGGGCCCCCTGTATGTTATAGGGGGAGGATTTTAGAGGTGTCCCCTGAGGTGGCGTGAGTCCGACATCCCTGGAGTCGTCCCACCATGGGGGATGGGTCCAGGGAGACACTGGTGGTGGGGCCCTCCTGTTCTTCTTCTCCCTATGAGGACGAATGATTGGGCTCAGGGGGTTGTAAGGGTTGGGGCTGGTAAGGAGGAGGCTCGTCAGTCAGCAGGTCAATCAGAGGAGAGTCCTCCGGTGGCAGGACCTTCTTCAGCGATGTCCTTGGATTCAAAGAAGCGTCAGATTTGTCAAGGACGGGGTAAAGTTGAGAGGTTTGAGGAGGGGAAGGGGGAGCTGGGACGAGAGGAGCAGAAGGTTCATGTGGAGAGCGGAGAGAGGGCTTGAGCGGAGAGAAGGGAGCAACCCAAGGGGGCGGATTGGAGATTAGGTCTTCCCAGGTAATAATGTAGGGTATTTGGTCAGGGTGTCCGTGAGGACCATGGGTGAAGATTCGGGATTTCACCTGCAAGATAAGATCAAGGTTAAAGGTTCCTTCTGATGGCCAGCCAGTGTTGAAGGCTGGCCATTCTAGGGTACAGAGTGTTTTCCATTTCCTCTTCTTGACCATCACGGACAAGTTGTTTGCCTGATCTTGAATATCCTGCCAATGATCTAGAGTGAGGCTCAGAGGGGTGGTTAATGAGTTTCCCATGTTAGTTTCAAAGGAAAAATAAAGAGGTAGACACACAGACACGAAAACGAAACCAAACAAGAGGAGCGCTGCGCGGCTTCGGCAGAAACCGAAAGTATCCGACGGCCTGGGAGAAGTTCGCGCTTCTCCGTTGCCTACAAAGACGGTGTATCCCTCGGAAACACCGGGGGCCCCAAAGAAACGGGCCCCTCTGATCCCTGGGACATCTCCCAGGGTGGCAGGGGAGAAGTCCGATTCGTCAACTCCTTCTCAAGCTGCCTCAAATACTAGGTGACTATGCGTAGTCTCAAAGACCTTACAGACTCTGCGCAAGACATTAAACACAAGACAAGACAAAGAGCTCGAGCTGGCCGGCTTACCTCCCAGTGATGTCGAGTGTCCTCCGGATTTGGGTCTGGGCTGAACCAGTGATCCCGGACGAGCCCCCAAATGAAAGACCCCCAGATCCCCCAACCTGGAATGGACCACGCAAGACACTGGATGCAAACTGCAGGAGGATTTATTCTCAAACAGGCGCCCGTGGGTGCACAGCAAAACCTCGGCCGGAGCTTCGGTGACTGGCGTGACTGGCATACCCGGGCTCGGGGGTACAGAGTTTTTATAGGGAGCGGGGGTCAGTTTTCAGCTTAGCACAGCAATAGCCATTCTATAGGTTCCTCGGAATTCAGTCATGGGGTCACCTGGGGGTTAAACTTGTTTTTTTCCACTTTACGTTCTCAGAAAAGAAACCCATAAATTACATCCCATCCTCATTGTTCCCGTTTTTTACCCTCATTGTTCCTGTTTTTACCCTATTTCCTCAGGCTTGGCTTTCCCAGGATTATCTATATGGAACATCTGGCGGTGGCATTGTATAGCGTTTGGAGTGTTACGTGCAGTCGGGGAGTGCTACATGCGGCTGGGGAGTGCTATGTGCGGCTGGGGAGTGCTACGTGCGGCTGGGGAGTTTGTACATGGGAACTTTCTAGAGGGCGCGGGGGTTAGAATTCCTAACGTTGGGTCTGGGGCTCTGCAGTCCTTCAGTATCTCATTCCCATGAGGCTCATTCACTGTAAGGTAAATGTCCGTTAGAGTTGGTGTGGGTGAAGTGGAGGTTTAGAATTGAACTCCTTGCCTGTAAATGTTCCCCAATGTGCATGATACTTGTATAATAAAAGTATTCTGGATAGAATCTGTGGAAAAATTAAAAAGTAAAATTAAATTATGTAAGTGAAACTAAGCCAATCATATTGAAAAACAGGTATCAATTATCAAAACTCACCTCTTTTGCTTCTTTTGTGGTGTCTTGCTATGACCCCTGCTCTTCAGGCTGTTTATGTGTCTTCTATGTGTGTGCAAGATGGAAGTGTTCTGTGGTGTGTGATTGCGTGCCTTCCAGTCACATCACACTGAGGGCTTTGACTTGGCCATGAGGGGAATAGTTACAATAGGATAATTACAAAGACTGGAAGCTAGGGCTTTTATTTTCCTTATTAGCCTGTTGTTAGGCATAGACTAATATGCTTATGACCAAGATGGTGCAAATTCTAACCTCTTAACTAAAAAAGAAAGGAGAGAAGGAAGGAAGAGGAGAAAGGAGAGCTTCTCCCAGTGTGCTAACCTTCATATGTTGCTTTTCTCTGCAGACATCTGTGATGCTCTGCTGGCCTCTGCCTTGCCCCAGGTGTCCTTCAGCAGCTCTTCAGAGCTGTCCAGTAGCCATGGCTTTGGCTTTGCAAGTCTAAATCAGAGAGATGGTGAGTCAGCTGTTGTTTCTGCTCCTTCCTCAGAGAGAGCTTGCATCTTTATTTCTGTTCCTGTAGCTCAAAAATTAATTATTTGCATTTTATGAAATTAAAGAAATTGGCATTTTTATGTTATTTTTCTTTTTATAATAAATTTATTTTTATTTTCTTTGGATAAATTTCTTCCTTGTTGGTTGCCAGTAAATACTCATAAAGAAAATTAAATCAGAATGGGATTATTGGGAGCTATTCGTTATTTCCAGTTATACCAAATCCTTTTAGTTTGACAATAGACTATGAAAAGGTTATTATTCAAATGAGCTGATCATGAAAAACTGAAATATATAAATAAGTAAATGAGCCAACATCAGAGCCACTGGGGTTAGTCAGCAGGCCACCACACAGGATTTCTGTTATGGAAAGAGTCCAGGGCTGCCTGATGGGCAATGAGCACCATCCTGGGACATCATATGAGAGGAGGCCAGGGGAAGGCTGTGCTGATAGTAGGGATTCCCTTCCCAGGTAGTATGAAGGAAGCTGTGGACTTGCTTTTTGGAGATGTATCATTCTATCACAGAACTCCAGTGTCATTGAATAAATTACTTTTCTGTTGCACAAATAGTAGTTCAGAGGATTAAATCAGTTAATACAATTAAAAATAAAGCTCTCTACAAAATTCTAAAGAGGTAGACTGATTTTTCTGTGAAAGGTGAGCTAATTCATTCAGGAAGTGCAATTTAAAATAAGCTCTGCCTCTTCTAAGTACATCCTTGTAAATATTGGTGATGTAGTCTTGGAATTGAGTATTTACTCCCTTTATGTAATATTCCAAAGATCTGGGTTTAAGTATAGCTTGAGTTTCTTTATCCCTTTAAAATCAAGCATGGTACGTAGTTTTCAGATACATTGATAGGAAAAAGTTGATACAAGAGGAAAACCCAGAAAGTGATATTTAAATATAAAATATTTAAATTGCCCATGATTGTCCACTCTCAATTTTTTTTTTTTAAATGTGCAGGAGCATTCTGTGGCCTGAGAGTTAAACTTCAAGTCTCATTCAAATATTTCCAGCATGACAGTAAAAATATATTGTCTTTGAAACCAGGGTTCACCTATTATTTACATTATCAAATTAACATTTTTTGTCTGGTGATTAACCTAATATCATGTTAACATCTAAACTTTTCAGTGGTTGCAAAGATTATAATAATAAGTAAACACTCAATTATTTTATTTTTAAATTTTTTTAAATTTATTTTTTTAAAAAATAAATGATAGCAGAATGCATTACAATTCTTATTGCACATATACAGCACAATTTTTCATATCTCTGGTTGTATATAAAGTATGTTCATACCAATTAGTGTCTTCATACATGTACTTTGGATAATGATGTCCATCACATTCCACAATCCTTGCTAACCCCCTGCCCCCTCCCTTATCTTCCTACCCCTGAGACCTATCTACAGTTTGTCTATTCCTCCCATGCTCCCCCTCCCTACCACACTCTGAATCAGCCTCCTTATATCAGAGAAAATACTTGGCATTTGTTTTTTGGGGATTGAATAACTTCACTTAGCATTATCTTCTCCAACACCATCCATTTACCTGCAAATGCTATAATTTCATTCTCTTATTGCTGAGTAATATTCCATTGTGTATATATATGCCACATTTTTTTGTCCATTCATTTACTGAAGGGTCAATTCAATTATTTTAAAGAAGCCCAGTGGGCTTGCATGTTGTGTTTCTGATCTGCAGAGACACAAACCTGTTATGATTCAGGCTTCCCTGCAGCAGGTACTTTGGAGGGTATAAACATATAGAGGAAAAAGTCTCCTAGTTTCAAATCTACTTTTTTCTATTATATTTAATTTAAAAAGTTAACAGCTCAGAATATGATAAGCAGTCATTATGAAATGGTAGTACTAAATTCAACATGTATATTCGGATTACTTTCACTGCATATTTAGGTTAATTTTTCCTAAGACAGTAGCATTCAGGGTTAGTGTTTATGGTTGCAACTCTGATTGCATGTAATGTGTGTTTCAATAAATATTCCTTGATATTGCTACCAAACTTCATGCTCATTCGTGAAGTGTGATTTATAAACCTCAATGTATCAATACTTCTTCTGAAGTATTATTTATGTGTTTTCTGTTTTATGTGTATGATTTTCTTTATATACTCATGCATTTTATTTATTTCTGTATTTGTGTTGTTTTCTTTTGATTTATGAAAAGTAGTAAAATACTTCTTAGCCACACTTTTGTGACAAATAAAGGAAAGGAGTCTTATGAACTGTATTGGGAAGACTGAGTAGAGAAGTCTGGGCAGGTTCAGGTGTTTCCAGTGACCAAAGACAGAGAGGCAGTTCCCAAGGGGCTGAGAATCATGGCAAGTGATCTTGTGGCCACATTTGAGGTCAGTAATTTTTTGAGTTTCCTCTGGAAGAGAAAAGTTATTGTAGTGATAGTAATAGGTTTGTATTATCATTCAACATAGAATTAAATGCTCTTAGAGTTAATTTTTTTAAATTTATACATGACAGTAGAATATATTTTGCATATTATATAAACATGGAGTACAACTTCCCATTCTTTTGGTGGTACATGATGTGGAATTACATTGGTCGTGTATTCATCTTTGAACATAGGAAAGTGATGTCAGATTCATTCTTCCCTATCCCCATTCTTCCCTATTCCAATTCCCCCTTCCTTCCCTTCATTCCCCTTTATCTAATCCAAAGTAGTTCTTTCCTCCTCCTACCCCATTGTGAGTTAGTATCCACATATCAGAGAGAATGTTTGGCCTTTAGTTTTTTGGGATTGGCTTATTTTACTTAGCATGATATTCTCCAGTTCCATCCATATACTGGCAAATGCCATAATTTCATTTCTCTTTATGGCTGAGTAATATTCCATTGTATATTTTTAAAAGCTCTGCTTGTGGTGGTTCTTTTGGAATTCCCATTTAAAGCCTGAGGGTAGGTTCCAGGTATACATTTAACAGAGTGGCCCTGACATGATATGCCTTACCTTTTTATTTCAAGAAACATAAACTGTTTAAAAGTTAACATCTCAGAATGCCTCCACTAAATTTTTTTAATTGATAGATTTTAAGAAGTAAAACTTATTCCCAATTAAGAAAATTCATGTCATTAAATACAGGTAAAATTTCTAACAAAATTGGATTTGACTCTTTACTTTGTGGCCATCAAAATTAAATTTGTATTTTCTAAAATTAAGAGTTAGTATGTCTCATATAAAAGCAGATTGCTGAATATGCATTCTAAATAAGAACATGCTATAAATATTAATTTTCACTTTTTCTTCTCAAAAACTTCCTTAAGAAACTTTATATTCCACATTTATCCAGATAAATGTTAAAAAATAAAAAAATAAACAACAACACCCAAAAAACTATCTCCATGTGAGCTTTCACACCACATTTTGCTTTTTCATGGAGTCTAGGGACTATAGTTAAAGCTGACTCATAGCATCAGATGCTGCTGCCTTCCAGCCTCATTGACAACCTTCTCATCCTGTCCGTCATGGGGGCTGTAGGTGCAGGATTGGAGACCAGAATCATGATCTTGGCAGAGGTGGTTGAAATTGACTAGGAAATCATATCATTTTTTTTTCTTTTCTGCTTCCCCAAGTGCTTGCATAAATGCTCCTTTCTTGGAAAGGATTGTTCTTTTCATAACTCAGATGCTGAAATTGTGAGCTCTAAAGCTGAAAGTGGCCACCTACATGGGTGATCCCATTGGAGACAGTGGAAATTGTAAACTGCTTTGATTGCAACTGTATCAAAAGTGGCAGTAAGAATGCAGTATCAATTTTTTTGGGGGGGTAACAAAAGTAGATCGAGACAAATGGAACTGATTTGATTGTTCCTTTTTTTCCTTGTAATTCTCAGCCTTACCAATGCTATTGAATATGTTTCCATAGAACATGGACTGCACTCATCTGCCTTCATTCCCCTTTATCTAATCCAAAGTACTTCTATTCTCCCCCTACCCCATTGTGAGTTAGCATGAGCTAACCTGTGATATGCATTCTGTAGAAACTGTACTTTGAATTTTGTATTTTAACATTTTTTACCTCATCTGTTGGTGGAGCCAGGAAAATACTTGCCTAATACTTCCAATACTAGTCATTGCTGAGCATTTTAGAAACTCTTGTTAATATTAAGATACTTATTTCTCACTTCCATATAGTTAGTAGTATGTACATTTATGTTATGGGTATCAGGAAGATAAATAAGAAAATAAAAATGATTAGATCAGGGAAAATATTTAAATTTGTCCTTAAGATACTAAATAGCTTCTTACAACATGAGAGTTGACTATTTGAATTCTGAAATTTCCCAAATAGCATATGATATAAAATTTATTGGCTTTTAATCCATGAAATGTTTTTTAAAAACTTGAAAGAGTAAATAATAATTTAAAATACCTTAAAGTATATCAACCCCTGATACAAATCAGAATATTACTAAATATTCAATTCGAATCTTACCCTCACATTTTTTTCCATTGAACGTAGGTTTGTTTTTTGTTTTGCTTTGTTTTGTTTTTGTATTTTCATCATTATGCACAGGCAGGTGCCTAATGGAATTGGCCTGTGTTCCATCAAGTAGGTCAATTCAAATCACAGCAAAGGGACTTGCAAACTAGATTTCTATAAAAGTGAATGAAATACAGGGATGATTTTGCCTTTGCACATCAGATACTTAATTCTGTTTATTCTTTCTAAAAGTTTTAGACCTATGAGGGCCAAGAGATGTTCTGTTTTTAAGCTATCATTATTTTTTTCCTGATATTTTTTTTTAAACCCTGCAAGATGCACTATGGGTGTGAAGTGGCTGTGGACAGGCCAAAGGTAAAAATGTGTCCATGTGCTACTGCACAGCGCTGTCTTGGCAGCTGCATAGCTTTATTTAGTCAGCTTTTATGAACTGCAAAATGGTAGCATGGGGAAGCACCTTGAAAGAACAAGGTTTGGACAGAATCTGCCCTGGAGTCATCATATGGAAGGTAAACACCTGCTCTGTTTTTTTCCTGCTCCTCTCTAGTTTCAGAGCCTTCATATTTTCCATAAAGCTGAAGTTACCAGATGAGACAAACAGAATAAACTGTGTATTATACATATACATTTCTGTGTATATGATCTGTGTGGTCAATATATCATGGTGACCACAATTTTACCATTAAAGTTTTCCAATTATCTGAGAGTTAGTAGTACCTAAGGCTCACTTGGTACCTTACCAAATGGTGTTGGGAGGCCTTCTTGGGACCAACCAAATTCTAACCTAGTTGCGTAGCAAATTCTATTTATTTTCCCTTTCAAAATAACTATACTTATTTTTTTAGCTTTTTATATTATTCATGATACACTGCAGTACATTGAGAATATTAGCGTGTGTTCTTTATATAACCAAGATGTGTTTGTTTACTTAACCTGTTTATGATTGAAATGCTTGTCACCATGGAGGTGTATTTTGCCTATGGCTTGCCATGCTTTCCATGGCTTTCCACCCATGAACATAAAACTACATTGCCTCTTCTGGGAAATGAGATTCCCCTTTTCCCCATTCAGGGATTCTGGTAAAAGGCCTTCCAATGAAGGTGGCCTTCATTCCTGGCCAAAGGGTGTGGTTGAATTAGTGACCTTTCATTAGGTAGTTGGGATCACTAAGGTGCATGGATCCTTTTTAAATCAAAGCACATGGGATTCATAAATAGCAGGTCTAATTTGTAGCCCAGCAATTGCTCCAGACTATGGAATGTCTCATTTTGCTGAATGTTAGTGGAGACCTTCCTGAGTAGGGGTTGACTATAAGACCATTTCTGGGACTCCCTCATCTCTCTTCCCCATAATCCTTGAAGTTTGACTCCTATGATGTTGCTCCATGGAAATAATGTCAAATGTCACACTACAGGGACACATGCCCCCACTTGGAATGTTCTTTATCAGTGGAATTCACCATTTGTGAAGCTTGGACCTCCTCCATTTTGCATGTGTATTAGAGCAATATATATCCTATGACAGGGAATCTACTTGTGCCTCTTCTCTCCCAAGGCCCTCACAGCACATTTACAAATTGCAGTAAATTAACCTATCGTAGTATCCTAAGGGAAAATGTTTTTCCATCGATGGGATTTCTTTCCCAGAATCATTTGGCAGACTGTACCAATAAATAGAGGATTTACTTCTCATGGCATTATTTTTGAGGGCCTCACCCTTGAATTTCCTGCCATGGTTGTATACTACATTTAATTTTTGAAAAAATAGTGACTAACTAACTTAATTAGGAACAGTAATAGAAAGCTCTCAGCATTTGGGGTACCTGGCCTCCTGCTTTGCTGGGCAGACTCCCAATTGTTATGAGGACATCAAAGGGACATGCTACTGTTCTGACCTCCTGTGTGGCAATCTGAAATCTTATGTATTGAAGTAACTCAGGGGACCTCTGGAAGATGCACACAGATGCTTTCATTAAGACTCATCATATCTCTGTACAACACCTTGTAAATGTGAGATCTTTACATGATAAAATCAGCTTGGTGGCATACCTTATTCATGCATAAATGAGATAATGTATATATTCAGATTATCTATAGGCTTGCTAGGCAATTCTAGTTTTATTTTTAATGTGAGAAGTTAGCAGAACTGTTTTAGAATTTGTCAGTAAAGAACTTCCAACAACTAAGACCTGAAAGCACCAGGTCAACACAGATCTTTAAGATGTCATGGTGCCTCTCTGGCCTCTTCCTTTTCAACTTGTTCAGGAGACTGTGCATATGAAAAAACAGAGTAACACACAATAGTGGTAGATTTTTGTTTATGTAGGAAGAGCTACAGAAGTGTGTATCAAATGCCAAAATGCACTAAAAGTTGTCCCTGGGGATGGTACGCACAAAACTTCAGGAAGCTAGTGGTGACCTCTCATGATGTGTTCCCAAACCAGGCTCCTTTTGCCCACCAAACAGCATGCCAGTCACTGAAATGAGTTTTGTAAAGGAGCAAGAGTTTATCCACAAGGTAGCCAAGCATGAAGATGGGAGGCCTAAGTCTCATTTTGACCTCCTGAGAATAGGGTTTGGGGACATTTATGGGATATGGAAACAGGGTATTTAAGGTGTGGGCATGATTGGAGGTGAGGTAATCAGTGGTTTTTATAGGTGTAATCAATCTTTATGGATCTTCATGAGTTGTGTGTTCAGAAAATGTCAGCATTAGCATGATATGAGGGTGGAGGTTTGGCCTCTTGACATCAATAGGACACCCATTGCATACCTGCACAGGCCCATGGGAAGAGTTCTTTTTTAAAAACAAACAAAACAAAACAAAAGGAAAAAAACAGCCTTCTCATGCCTGAAAAGTAACCTAGGTAACCATTATCATTATAACGCCTGTGTCAGAGGTGCTGGCTACAGCAAGTCTAGTAGGAGACTAATAGTATCTTGCTAAACTGAGTGACCTTCAGATTTAGTGATTTTTAAAGGGAACTAAAAGAAGTAACTAAGAGGGGAGCATAGGGTCTCAGAATCAGAGAGGAACAAAAGCTTGATTAGTATAAGTTGCTGTTGGCTAGTAATTGTCAAAATTAGGGTTCTTTCTTCCTTTGGAATCTTGGGAGACAAATTCTTCCCATGGCTAAACTCTTGAGAATGACATGAATGGGGAATATAGGAGGTTGATCTTGATGGAGCCTTTGTGCTTCAGAAGACACATATTTACCATTGTAGGTCTTTCTTTTACTACATGCCCAAGGGATGATTGTGGCCCATCTAGCAAGGGCTTGGTTTTAAATGTACTTTCTTTGCCTCAGTATTACTGATATTTAATGAACATTTCAGATTGACCAATATGAACTTATTTTCAACTTATTTTTGAGTTGCTTATTTGTAGAGCCACTGTAGAGTATGTATGCACTTCATCAGCAGTGTGATTTTTAAAATTATGGATGCACATTTTGGGAAATTGCACATCAGCTCAGGCTTCTAGAAAATTGCAAGAAGCATGGGGAAGGAAGCCAGAGCACACCTAGATGGCTCTAGAGACAAGATTCTGCATTTTCTATACCCTGGTTGCCAGAAAGCCTGCATGTAAATAATTGGAATTGTTCACTAAGGTATCAAAGCTAAAGCAAATGCTTTTGTAAATTCCAGGGTCATGTGCAAAACCTCAGGTGTAAAGCCCAGAGATCTCTGAGAGAGTGAGCAAGTAGCATGCATCCAGCTGCCTGATTTTCCTGGGAACACTGCCTATTCTCTGCCCTCCAATTCACCCGGGTCATCTAGAAACCCTAATGAGACACCTGTGAATTCAGATGCAGTTAAGTGTGGAAAGAAACAGAGCTGGTTTCTATGCCATTAGGAACAATGTTAACAGTGACCTGGGGGGAAACTTACCTTGGCTACAATTCCAATTTAGCATTTATTTGAGTGACCTGTGGATGCCCTGAAGTTGGGCAGATCTTTTAATTTATCTGTGCTCTCATGCTTGTTAGTTAGTGCTTGCTTTGCAAGCACAAGGTCCTGGGTTCAATCCCCAGCACCACACACACACACACAAAATAAATAAATAAATAAATAAATAAATAAATAAATAAATAAATAATTGAGGAAGGCATGCGCTTATTTTCACCTTTCATCTCTGAGTAGTTTTCCTCTCTTGAAAAAACTGACACTCTGACATTCTTTAGGGCCAGTGTATTCCCAGGGCCACCAAAGCAGTGGTCAGTGTAATCATCTTTGGCCCCAGTAATGAAGGCAGGGCAAGTCCTGAGCTTTTCACATGCTTGTGGCTAGTTTTGTTTTCTTCATTTTCTCATCTTCTCTCCAAATTATTGAGTATTTTTGAGTTACCTCCTGAGGAACCTGTAGTAAAACTGGCAGATGACTGATGACTAAGTCTTGGAATTGTTGCAGATGCAGATGGCAGCACTTTGTGTGACATGTTGCTGTAATTGCCATGAGGGCAGCAATACCAGCTGCAGGCAGCCTGACTGTCTTCCATCAGGTGATGGTACCTGGAGGGGAATTACTAGGCACTTCACACATCTTCTTATTGGATCTTTACACAATCCTAAAATAAACTTATCCTACTTTTCTTATAGGGGAAAGAACGTTTCTGTGGCAGATGGCTTCCCAGAATTTAGGACCTTGTTCTGTGCAGTTGGGGCCCTATGGACATGTTTTTATTTCTATAAATAGGTTTTTGTTGTTTCTGCTTTTGTTTTGTTTATTTAGCCAAGCTTTCTGTGAAGAGGCTGAAGCTGGTGAAGAGGAGGCAATGGACAAGTAGCCTATGCTGTGGGCAGCGGGAGAGATGTGGTGAGGGGCACCTTTCTTGTGGGTTCAGGATTAGTCACTATGAAAGGATTACTTAAAACTGCTGGACTCCATTTCAGGGGCTATGGGCTCCTTTGTGGTCTTCAATGAAAATTTGAAGTGTTTAATGTAGGCTGATCAGTTAAGAACTCTTGATGCTACATCCCTAGTCCTCTTTATTTTTTATTTTGAGATGGGGTCATGCTAAATTGCTGAGGCTGGCTTGAACCTGTGATCCTCATTCCTTAGCCTCCCCTACCCCCAAACAATCTATTGATGCTAGTAAGTAGGGGGCTGCCCTCCAGCCCAGCCCTTAATATGTTTCAGTTTTTTATTGTTGTTGGGCAAGAGTGTGTAGAACCATGACACAAAGACCACTGACTCCAATTTAAACCAAGCTTAAATTTAAAGTAAGCTTATATTGTGTACACAAAGAGAGCTGGCTAGTAGTTGTCTCACCTGGACAAACAGGGCCAGAGAACAACAACTGGTATGATTACAGGGAAGCTTTTTTTTTAAAAAAAATAAAATATTTATTTTTTTGGTCATAGTTAGACACAATACTTTTATTTAATTAATTTATTTTTTTATGTGGTGCTGAGGATCGAATCCAGGGTCTTGCATGAGCTAGGTGAGCACTCTACTGCTGAGCCACAAAACCCAGCCACCAGGGAAGCTTTTATAGCGTAAAACAGTACAAAGAGTGGAGGTGTCTTGGGAACTTACAGCTGACAGGGTTCGGGCAAGTATAATACAAGGGCAGATAGTAAGTTTATGATCTACATTGTTTAATATCTCAAGGTAGGGAGCAAACTTAGATTCCAACATCAAAGTTAATGAGGAGCAGCTGGGATTTCAGGGAGGGTTGTTATCTGGTCAAGGGGAGCTGGGCACAGGTAAGTTCAAAGCACAGTCAAGAATCCCAAACAAATTTATTTATTTATTTTTTTTATAAAACATCAAGCTATGGTCAGGCCAAATAGAAATCTTTGTATTTTACAGTAAAACAGAAATGAACTTTTCATGACTTTGTGATGAGGCAGTTCCCAATCTTTTTTTTTTTTTTCCAAAATTCTTTTTTTTTAAGAGAGGGAGAGAGAGAATTTTAATATTTATTTTTTAGTTTTCGGTGGACACAACATTTTTGTTTGTATGTGGTGCTGAGGATCTAACCTGGGCCGCACGCATGCCAGGTGAGTGTGATACCGCTTGAGCCACATCCCCAGCCCAGTTCCCAATCTTAAAATGGAATTAGGCTGGGTTCATAAGTGATCTCCCATACTGCCTCAAGCTCCCTGATATTCCTCAGGTCAGAATTTGTATATTTCCCCACTCTCTCTCTTCAACACTTTATTAAATTATAGAAAAGCACCATTCAAGTACTGTGGACAGCAGGCATGCACAGAGGTCCGGCAACTCAAGCATTAGCACCCACAGGAATCTGGGGTTTACCTGTGACTGTTTTTCTGCTGACATGATTGCCTTATGGCAGGGGGTGTTCTAAAGTTTCATTACTTTATCAGGGAACCAGGTGATTAAGTAACTTAATTTGCATATCCATAGCACCTTATCCCCACAGGTAAAAGATGTGAAATGTTCAAGGTTGATTCAGTCCAGATGTTGAAAGCTGGCCTGCAGAGATGGGTTGCCTTTAAGGGAGAGGCTGGACCCAGAGTCACAAGCTGGGAACAAGCTGATATTTTTCATTCAACTGCTTCTCTACTTGAGTTCTTTTTTAAATTGTATTTCCTGGCTTCCAGAGGGAATGAAAAGGAAAAAGAGATGGTGAAATGAAAAAAATAATTGTATTATTAATATGTTTTTGAGAACCTCAGTACTAACTGATGTGAACAAGAACACAGGATAATTAATAGTTTTTTAGTGGTTTAGGCTGAGTCATCTAAAATTGCAAATATAGAAATTTTTAACATAAAAGAAACAATACCTAATTTCTGACATTTAAAAAATAGTTATAAAATCAGGAGCTGTTGCAACAGGAATGTTACTCAGGATTGTCAGTTAACTCTCAGCTAGAACCCGACAGAATCAAGTTTTCCAGATATTAGAACGGAAGCTGGGACAGACAGTGGAATAGACAGGAAGGCACTGAGTGATCAACAGCCTTGTCATGAAAAGCAGATTCTGAGAACTAATCACATACTGGAGGACTCTAAGGAGACTGGATGATGGCATTTAATATAGGATCCTGCGGTAGACCATAGAATAGAAAAAGGGAGTGAGTGGAAAACTCAAGCAATCATAATAATTTGAGCTCTTGTTAATAATATTTTCCTGATGATCTCCTGAATGTAATTATCCCATCATGTTGCTGAGAGTAGATTTTACAAACTTCTTACCATGAAAAAAAATTAGTATTGTGGAACTATGTATGCTAATTGTATGATGTAGCCACTCCACCATGTATGAATATGTCAAAATGTGTGGTACACCATACATATATGCACTTTTTATTTGTCATTAAAAAATAATAATATTGCCTGAATGTTAGTATCTTAGTTTTGATCACAGTGTCCTGGGGAAGCTAGTTTAAAAGGATATGGAAATTGCCTATATATGTAATTCTTCTGTAAATCTGAAATTATTTCAAAATAAAAATATTGAAAATGCACTACAGAACAACTCTAATTACAGATGATTTTGAGATTCAGGATTAAAGAAAAAGACATTGTGCTTAGGAAAACTTTGAATGTTAAAAAAATTTTTTAGTTATACATGGACATAAAATCTTTATTTTTTAATTTATTTTTATGTGGTGCTGAGGATCAAACCAGTGTTCCTCATGTGTGTGAGGGAAGCACTCTGCCACTGAGTCATAACACCAAGCCCAAAACTTTGAATATTTGAACAAAGATTTATTGTTGCAAATGAGGAATTTTTAGAAGGAACTTGGGTTTAATGATTGGTGAGCTTTATATTTTCCTGGAGGAAACAACACATGCATGTAGCACTGTGCACGAAGGATACAGCCAGAGGCAGTGGTCTGCATGTTCCCACCTGTACCTCTAGGAGTCCTGATGCAGGTGCCAGATCATCCCAGCTCGCTGCCTCCTAACCACATCATCTGCTTACAAGCGTGGCATGGGTGTCAGTGCTAGCGGTTAATGATCTGACATATCTAAAGAAACAAATTAGCACTGAATACAATCTAAAACTGTCAGAGCCTTGACTTAGGTAGGAGTATTGGAAGAAAAATAAGAAAAAAAAGCAGTTTTTTTCTATTAGGGATCATTGACAAGATATTGCCATTTTCTACACATTATTAGAAAAAAATAATGATTTTTAAGCTTATTTTCAAATTTTTTATAATTACATACTAATTTGAAAATCAGAAAATTCAATAAGAAAAATATAAATCTAAATTTATGGGTTCCTCAACTGTAGATTCAAGCAGCTTCCAATTAAAAAATGGAAAAAAAAAATCCTGGGCTGGGGTTGTGGCTCAGTGGTAGAGCACTTGCATAGCACATGTAAGACCCTGGGTTCAATCCTCAGTACCACATATAAATAAATAAATAAATAAAGGTATTGTGTCCATCCACAACTAAAAAATATTTTTAAAAAATAGTCCTGAGTATGTACAGACATTTTTTTTCCTTGTCATTTCCCCCAACAATACTGTATAATAGCTGTGTAAATAGCATTGTATTGTATTATACCTACAATACCTATTGTATTAGGTATTGCAAGTGATGTAGAGATAATTTAAAGGATATAGAGGATTTAAAGGATATAGAGATTAGTTTATATGAAAATATTGTATCATTTTATATAATGGAATTGAGCATCCTTGGAATTTGGTATCCAATGGGGTCCTGGATCAAGTCCCTGGGGATATTGATGGATGTTTGTGCACAACTTATATTTGTGTTAAACTGGAAGAATAAAATACATCAACAATATACCCTCAGGCACCCCTAATTCTTATGTTTTGACAGCCACTGGACACAACAAAGCACAGTCATTTCTGTTCTGCTCTGTTTTCTTGAATGCCTGGGAAACTCTTTGTCCTTCCAGACAGTGAAAGTATCATTGCCATGTGGGGCTCTCTCTAACCCTCTCGACTCTCAGATCTCTTCCTCTTCTGCACAGAAATCTCCTCTACTCCTGTAGCCTTCACTGTACTTTATTTCAAATTGTTTTTGAGATGTCTATTTGTCCTATGAGTCTGCAAGCACCTGAGTGCTCTACACCATAATCACCTTACTATCCTGGCCATCAGCATTGTGCTTCCTAAGACTGGGGATCCAGGATTAAGGTTTTCTAGATATACTATGGTCTGGATATTTTTCTTCATGTCCAATAAAGGGGAAATCATGCATAAAGGCCAATAAAGGCAAGAGTTCCAGGGAACTTTGATGTGCTGTTCAACCCTGTTTTGAGTTGACTCTTTCAGCTTCTACCCAGATTAGCAACGAACTAGCAAACACCAGAGAGCCAGGGGTTTAAGAACTGTAGATCATAACAGTTAATGTAACCTTCATCAATTTACCCTTCCTGTGTTCTTTATTGTGTGTGTGTGTGTGTGTGTGTGTGTGTGTGTGTGTGTGTGTAATTATGGGAAAGTATATATTCTAATTTATGTTTCATTGATATTCACATTCTTTTTAAAAAAATTTTTTTTAGTTATTGATAAACCTTTATTTTATTTATTTATACATGGTGCTGAGAATCAAAACCAGTGCCTCACACATGCCAGGCAAATGTGCTACCACTGAGCCCCAGCCCCAGCACAATGTTCACATTCTTTTTTAATATTTATTTTTTATGTGTAGTTGGATACAATACCTGTATTTTATTTATTTTCATGTTGTGCTGAGGATCAAACCCAGGGCCTCACATGTGCTAGGTGAGTGCTCTACTGCAGAGCACATTCTTAATAAGCTTTTTTGAAGCTTTTTAATTTTTTTATTTTATGTACAAAGAGCTAGTATGTTTTCTTTCACTGGGTGAATATCCTGGAACAATCCATTCAAAGAAGTTCACTTTGTTCAACCTAATGTGTACTGATGGAAACAGTGGTACCACACATTGAAGCCATTATTTCCCGATCAGAGTGATAACCCTGGTTGAATTTTCCTGGTGCTTCTAGTAGAGCTGCTAGCGACCCATCTTGCTTTCATAGGTGCAATGAGGGAAAATGTGGGATTTTAAATATACAATTTTTCTTATATCCATTTCCACAAAATGGAAGTGGTAGCTGGATTCCACTTTTATCAAATAAATACCAGTGGCTGTAAATTGACCTTGGAGAGAGAATGAAAGTCATGGCTGTGGCCACCCATGAAGAAATGAGAGCTCAGACTGGGTGACCAGCTACCTCCTGATTTTCAGTAATAGAAGGAGGAACAGGAATTAATATTGATGAGAAGAAAGCTTCTAGGTATGTTCTTCTGTTGGGAAACATGGT
Source organism: Ictidomys tridecemlineatus (assembly GCF_052094955.1). NCBI lineage: Eukaryota > Metazoa > Chordata > Mammalia > Rodentia > Sciuridae > Ictidomys > Ictidomys tridecemlineatus. Next base: position 60,999,309 of record NC_135489.1, read on the forward strand.
CTATAAGAGTATAAATTTTGCCAGTTCCTATGGGTCACTGCAATCTTTTAGATCAGCTATAGAAATAGAGCCTCCAAAAGCACTTGAACAAGCTTTCAAGTGCATGAAAGACACAAGTAGCTTTAAAAGACACATTGCCAATGTTTAATTAATGAAATAAGGAAAAGCAGAACAGTTTTATAATCCAGTGAAATACTGAGAATGTTCTCTCATTATTTCTTTATGAGGCCTAGGGATCCAGAAGTCAATCCGTTTTATTTTTGTTCAGTTACTCAGTGGTTTGCATTGCCTTGGCATTGTTTAATCCAATAAATTTATTCCTCTGTGACCTCTGATTAACAGAGATTTTCAAGAGATACTTAAAACTTAAAAACACATGTAATGAAGAATCTTCCTATGGAGGATGTATGTGTTCATGGACCTAGGTGGCCCTTGCCATTCATGGCCTTTGAGATTCCTAAAAATTATAACTATTTTTATTTATTTCAAATGATATGATAAGTGACATAGTTTCCACTTCTGAGTACATATTGATGCTTCTTTTAGAAAATTTAAATTTTGTTTGCTCTAACCTTTTAATATTCTAATAGCACTAGTTTATTATAGACTTAGTACTTAATATGTCAATCATCCTGTGCTCTTAAAGACAGGTTGTAAAGAGAGAGTGTTGGAGCCCTCTGTACAGTACCGGTACCAGTCTGGTGAGCACCTGGTGGGGGTATGGACTAAGGAAGTTTTGTCAGAGGGAGAAGAAATTGCTTTTTCTGATTGAAAATATAGTTTAGGTGGTTGCCAGGGGCTTGCTGAGAGGAGAAGGGGCAGCTATTGTTAAGTGGATACAAAGCTTCAGTTTAGGAAGGTGAAAAAGTTCTAGAGGTGGGTGGAAGAGAGCAGGATGAATGGACTCAATGCTATAGAATTGGAGGCCTGAAAACAGCTAAAGTGGTAAAGTTTGTGCTAATGTATAATTTACCACAATAACAAGATACATAGTTTAGCTTCATTTAATTCAGGCTAAGAATGTTGGATAACTTTTTCTTTTTTCTCAATTTCCATGGCAAGAGGAAGGATGTTAGCTTAAAAACACTACTTCTTAGCACATGGCTTATCAATAAGACTATAGGGCCACAGAATGACCATAATCCTTGGGTAATCAATTGCCCTCAGTAGAATTTTGTTAAAACTCTGTTATTTATAAGTAAAGAGATTGTGGTCTGTTTTTATCTTTGAAACTCATTAGCTTGGCAATAAATATTGGTATTAACTGAATGAAGAACTAGGTAATAGTAGGTAAAAGATAACAATAGATAAAAACAAAACAGGATGGACTTTGAAAGAATTTTTAGTGTTGGCCTTAAGGAAACAGATGCCAGGAATATGATCAGAAGTAGATATTAATGTTTGAGCTAATGCAAAGAAAACCATGTCCATGCCAGGATTAAGAAAAATGCAAATTAAGAATGAATAATATGGTTGGGAGCATAATTTAGTGGTAGAACATTTGCTTACTATGTTCAGGGCCCTGGGTTCAATTGTTGCCAACATTGAAAAAAAAAAAGAAGTGAATAAGAGTTAAAACTTAATGAGGCATCTGTGAATATAAAGAACTTTGGTTCAAAGCTAAATAGAGGGCTGGGGCTCTAGCTCAGTTGTAGAGCGCTTACCTTGCATGTGGGAGGCACTGGGTTCCATCTTCAGCACCACATTAAAAATAAATAAATAAAGATATTAAAAGGAAAAACTAAATAGAGCTTTTTAAAATCAGGTAAGTAATAGCTATTGCATACTTATTCTTAGTTACAGTAAATCAGGGTTGCATTTTTAACCCCTCCTCCAATTAAAGGAATGGGAAATGGTGAAAATTGTTTATTTTCACTTAAGCTGGAAGGAAGCCACATCTAAGTGTCATTCTGCCATTTTGATCGTAGGGAAGTGCCCTGGTAGAAATAGTATCAAGAATAGTGACGTTCATGGTGGTTGCTATGTAAATGCTTCTTAATTCAATGGATTAACTTGTATCACCAATTGGTGGTTAAATTGGCTGTGGAGGATTCATATTTCAGAATCCATTGATAATTGGGATTGATTTTGAAAGTTGATTTTTTTTAAAAAATGTGAAATTTAATTACCAGATATAATGAAAAGAATAAATCTGAAAATTTAAATAATTTTAGGTGATTTTGTTCTCCTTTTCTAATGTATGTTCCTAAAATTATGAAAAGTTGATATTGAGATAGCAAGCACATGAAATATTTTAATTTTCAAGTACTTACTATTAAATTATTTAGAAAAAATAAATATGGGGGCTTACTAACCCTTGATGATGTGGTGAGGACAGTGTATCCTTGGCCAGGACTGTGTATTTAGGCTGTGCTGCACAGTGGTGTCAGAAGCTGGCTGTGCTTGGTGCATCCCTATCACTGCATAATACTTGGTAATGTAATGTTAGCATAATTAACAGATGAGTGAAATCTATCATACTTGATCCCCAAACCCAATCAGGTGGGGACGTTAGGTGATTAAGTCATGATGGCTTCACCCTCAGGTAGGATCAATACCTTATAAATGAGCTGGAGGGATCTCCCTGGGCACTTTCCCTTACAACTCTGCAGGAGACCACATTGTACTGAGGAATAGGGTTTCACCAGGCACTGAGTCTGCTGGTGCTCTGATCTTGGGCTAGAAAATAAACATAGTACTTGTAATCATCACACTTTTATTAGTAACAGCAATAAGCATGTATTGACTTTGTCATTGTATTGGTTGCTGTTATTAAAATGACTTAAAATTAGTGGCTTAATACAAGATACAATTATTAGCTTATAGCTTACACAAGTCTAATGCCTGGGTGGATATGGATGAATTCTGTGTAGGTGTCAGCAGGACTGGTTGTTTTGTGTTTTTATTTGTTTGTTTTTAGTACAGGGATTGAACCCTGGAGTGCTTAACTACTGAGCCACAGCCCAGTACCTTTTTATTTTTTTCATATGAGACAGAGTCTCATTAAGTTGCTCAGGGCCTTATTAAGTTACTGAGGCTGACTTTGAACTCTTGATCCTTCTGCCTCAGCCTCCTGAACTGCTGAGATTACAGGCATGTGCCATTGTGACTGGCTTATTTATTTGTTTTGCTGGAAGCACTGGAGAAGAGTTATTTTCCAAGCTGTTTCATGAGTGCCCTAGAACTTTCCCCAGGTTCACTGGTTCACTGGAAGGGATTACAGGGCTCAACATATAGTCACCCTCATGGCTGTGTTTTATTGCAGTTCAGGGTGCAAAGCAAAGTTAATAAAGGGGCAGGGGCCTAAGACCAACACAAGTCTGATACTTCTCTTGTAGTCAGTCACTCTGGAGGTACTTCATTCCTCCAGAATTGGTGATAAAATGTGACCCTCCAGAGAAGCTCATTTTTTTTAATATTTATTTTTTAGGACATAATGAGCAAGACACACCCATGCACAAGACACTGACCCTCAGACCCAAGAAAGATGGGGAAAGCTCTGCCACATTTCTGCAACTGAGAGCCTCAGCACCCAGTCTGGGAGTGTGACTCAGTCACGTTTAAGGTTGTTCTCCCACATTCCATGATACAGATCTTGGTGTCTTCTACTGCATCTCCTTGTCTTCTGCTAACAGCGAGAAAAACTTTTCTGCTTTTAAGGGCTCATGGGCTTAGGCTGAATCAACATGGTCATCCAAGGTCACTTACCTAACCTCGGTCATGTGTAAAAAGTCCCCCCCCCTTTTTTTCAGTTGTTTTATATTCACATTTTTCACACATTAGGGAGTAGTAATCTGTGGGGACATTCTGCATACCATGCCATATTTACATATCCTTATTGTTGTTTTATCCCTGCTTTTCATTTGCTTCCTACCTGCCATGACCTGCATGGCCTAACCCTAGAAACCATTAAAGGGTGATGGGAGATTGAGAAAGACACAAAACTTATAGAGAGAAAGCTGGGACCAAGTGGGACACCTACCTCTAATGGAGGAACAATGGCCCTGAGCTAGCTCAGCATGTTTATTATATAGGGTCTCAGAATCAGGAAGTTAGTGAACATTGTTGCTTGTGCACTAAAATGTTACAGAACTAGAAACATTTTTGTAGCTATTCTATTGTTGAAATGCTAGGAACATCCTATTATTATCCTGCTGTACCCAGGAAATCCATTTTTCAGAGTTTCTGCAAAGCAGGCAAACTTGAAATTTGTGACACTTGTAAGATGTTGTGTTTATCTTGTTGTGCTCAGAATTCTATATCACCTACAGCTGGTGTTTGGGCTCAAAGTCAAAACTGTTATTGTTCTGTATGTTTGCACAGAACTTTCTCAGGCAGGGCATTACCATACCTCTGGGGCAATCTCATTTTGCACCTTTGCACAGAAAGTTCCCAGGGCAAAGCACAGCCACAGCTCTGAGGCAAAGACTATGATCCAAGTCACTGTTCTTCACACTACCAAACAAATGTTTTCTCCTGGACCTTATGATACTTACAAGTGTTGTATGAAATAATCTCACAGTGATTTTGGAGCACCTGATCAGGGTTGGTGAGGTTGAGTCATCCCCTTGACTGGGCTAGTCACTGGCTCAAAGCCTGGTTGTCCTAATCTGTATCTAATGGAGTGATACTGTGTATTCACTTCTTTCCCTAGGAGGTGGACTTTCATATATTTTAGAATAACCAATTAAATACTTATTTTCCAGCCTCAAAGTATTTTGGATACTTTTCCTGTCCTATAGTTTTGTTTTGTCTTTTTTTTTTCTTCCTGGTTCTATCTGTGCTCTGTGCTAACTATATCTGATACTGCATGACAATAATCTCTCTTCTACAATTCCAAAAAACTATAGAAAAGATGTATTATAATTCCAATTCCTTACTGGAAAGGGGCACAATTAATGATCTTTATTCTTGTCACTTGGGCAAATGTTCCTATGCTTTGCTATGTGTTTGCCCTTGGGATATTAATTGGTACATGAAATACAATATATGCATAAAACTAGTGTAGGCACAAAAATTCCAAACTGACATTTGGTTGGTCACAATCCAAAAGGATTGGACCTGTAGGAGTCTTATGCAAAGGGATTTTTTTTTTTTGGTAAAGCATTTTTTATTGGTGTTCTGTTTCACATTGATATTCTTTTCTTGAGGAGTGACTTCTTCCATGGCTGAACTGCCTTTATATCTGAAAACAACCAAACAGAGTGAAAAGATATTCAATCTTGTAGAATCTATTCCAAAAGGAAGAGGACTTTTTATGTGAGGGGAAATTTAGGAATGTGTCTTAAATTATAGGAAAGACTTTACCTTCTCATACCAAGGGATACAGTATGTCTTTGGATATTTAAGCTCATTTGATGTGTAGAGTAAATGTCCTCATTTGATATGTTTTTGAAGGAGAGGAGTCAACTGTTTCAACAGTCAGATGAATGATTATAGCAGAGAAGGTACATTTCCTAGAAGATGTATATTCTTGTGTTTTTGTTTGTTTGTTTGTTTGTTTTAAACTGGTAACTTGGTTTAAGAGCTTGCCTTGTTTCATTGTGCTTTGCTTTTTTGCATTTTGCAACTTTGCAGAAATTTATTTATTTTTTCTTTTTTTTAATAAAGTGAAGGTTTGTAGGAACCCTGTACTGAATAATTATGTAAGCAAAATTTTTTCAACCATAAGGGTTTGGTTTAAGGGAATGTTGTGGTTGATCTGCTCTTAAATCCAGACCACTAAAACTTTTTCCATGTTGTAAACTTTTTCTATGTTTGTGTCATGTTTTGGTAATTCATGCAATATTTAAAGATTTTTCATTATGATTCCATATATAACAACAATCTGTGATCTTTGATGTTACTATAATTGTTTTAGGGCACCATGAACTACATTCATGAGATGGTGAACTTAGTAAGTGCCATCTGTTCTGATTCTCCATCAACTGGTGTTCTTCATCTTACCCTCTCCTTGGGCCATGTTTAAATGAAGTGGTAATAATTCTTGTCACAATATTAGCAATACCTTGTACTTATTGGGAACTTACTGTACACCAAATATTTGTAAATTTCTTTACAAATCTTATTGTCATTTTTCAAATAAAATATGACATTTTTTTAATAAAAATAAAGGCAGTTAGTAATTGTGCAGTGGCCTCTAAGTGCTTAAGTGAAAGAAGAATTGCTTGTCTCTCATATTTAAATCAAAAGGTAGAAATACTTAAGCTTAATGAAGAAGGCATGTGGAAAGCCAAGGTAGGCCAGAAGCCATGCCAGGCAAGCAAACTGGGAATGCAAAGAACAGGTTTTTCAAGAAAATTAAAAGTGCTGCTCCAGTGAGCACAGAAATAATATGAGAGTAAAACAGCCTCATTGCAACATGGAAAAAGTTTTAGTGGTCTGGGTTCAAGAGCAGACCAGCCACAACATTCCCTTAAACCAAACCTTAATCTACAGTAAGGCCCTAACTCTCTTTAATCCTATGAAGGCTGAGAGGGTTGAGGAAGCTCCCAAAGAAAAGTCTGAAACTAGCAGTGGTTGGTTCATAAGGTTTAAGGAAAGAAGCCATCTCCACAGCATGAAGGTGAAACAGCAAGCACTGGTGGAGAAGCTGCAGCAAGTTACCAAGAAGATCTAGCCATGACCCCTCAGGAAGGTGACTACACTGCACAGCAGGTTTCCAATACCAACTGGGCAGCCTTGTATTAGAGAAAGAGGATGTCTAGGACCTTTAAAGCTAGAGAGGAGAAGGCAATGCCTAGCATAAAAGGACAGGCTGACTCTCTTTTTGGAGTCTAAAATAGTAATTTTAAATTAAAATCCCATTCTTATTTACTATTCCAAAAAATCTCTAAAAAAGAAAAGCTCTAGGTAAGCAAGGAGCCTGCTACCCAGTAGGTGGTCCACAGACCACCAGTTTCACTTGGGATTTTGATAGAAATATGGGATCTCAACCTACATCCTCATATGGCTAGGCAGTCACTTCTCCTGTCTAGCTATGGAAGTCCTACACAACATTTTATTTCTGTAGAAGGCTGTCTGCACCAGAAACCTGTTGTTGGTGTAGCCAACTTCATCAGTTGTCTTGGTTAGACCTTCTCAGTAACTTGCTCCAGTTTTATATCAGCATTTGCTGTTTCTATCATCAGAATTTGGGTTCTGAATTCATTATGGGATTCAAGTACAAGTTAAATTATGAGATACGCTGACCAAGACAACCTAAATTTCATCTGTGGGAAGGATTGCACTACCCCACCTGGATCCTGGGGGACTGTGACATCAACTTAAGGAAGTGGCTTATCCTATGTATGTGTTAGTGAAAGTAGAAGATTCTCTTTGCAACTGGACTTTAAGACAGTTACTTCTATGGTTTTGCAAGAGTCACTGACCTAGTAGAGCAAAGCCCGGTGTGCTAATTGCTTATCCAGTGTGATTCTAATTGCTTTTATCGATAAATAACAACCAAATGACTTAGAGTTTGTCCTATCTTTCAGAACTATAATATTTCCTGAATATCACATTATATATTAAGCAGGACTTTGTCCTCTTGTCATTAAAGCCTTATCAGAACTCTAGTTTAGAAGGTTATATCCCTGTGAATTTAGATTGAGAGCTATGTTTCACAAGGATTGACAACTTGCAGTTTAAGTAGGGTTTTCCTTCTGCACAGGTTGTGTGTGTGGAAAAAAAAAGCATTCTTTGAAAAGACTTTTAAAATGTTCATTTAAGGAAAATCAGAAATTATTGTAAATATTCTCTAGTTCTAGTATAAATAATTTTATTTAATAGATTTCTTTTATATTGAAAAAATTTGTATCAGCAGATTGTTTAGTGAAAATAAAATAGAAATAGCAAACAATTTGAAACATTCTAAATCCCAACCTGGATATTTAATTTTTAAATACAGTATTTAAATATTGTGTTGAAAAATATTTAATTTTTTGATACAATATTAATTAGCTTCATGAATTAGTCTACATTTCTAGGAATGTAGACTAATTCATGAAGCTAATTAATATTGTATTGAAAGAGATGTGACAGTATCCCGGTTTTCTAAAAGACCTCAAGGGTGACTTCAATGGTGTAGAGTAGAAGAAATTACAGGGAAATATTGGAAGCATGAGGGGTGGGATGGGTGCTTCTGTTGAATCTGTAGTGCTTTATGCATTAAGAGAAAAAGAGTCTGATTCTCTCTGTTAAATGTAGATTGTAGGTACATGAGTAGCTGTTATTTGGGGTGTTTTAAAACATTTGCATAGAGGCCTGGTGCAGTGGCACACGCCTGTAATCCCAGCAGCTCAGGAGGCTGAGACAGGAGGATCACCAGTTCAAAGCCAGGTTCATCAACAACAAGGTGCTAAGCAACTCAGTGAGGCCCTGTCTCTAAATAAAATACAAAATAAGGCTGGGGATGTGTTTTAGTAGTTGAGTGCCCCTGAGTTAAATCCCTGGTACCAAAAAACAAAACAAAACAAAACAAAACAAATCATTTGCATAATTCAAAAAGATAATAAAGAATGTTGGTTTTAGGTTTAGAATCATGGATACTTGTATCATTAGGAAGATCAGATGACACCAGTGAAATAAAAATAAGGAGGATTATAAAGGTGTCAAGTCACAATATGAATAACATGAGAATCACAGATAAGAAAAAAAAGTGTGTGAAGGAGTAAGATATTCTAGTAAGTATAAATCTCCTTTGGGAAAAGAAGGAGGGGAAATTCACTTGACAGCTTATTCAGTTATGTATGCAGTTTATTTCAGGACTAGGTGTATTACCATAACATATCCCTGTTTCTAATTTTATTGCTAATGAGCAGATGACTCAAACAGTGACATGCACCACATCATCTAGGAAGTCACACCGAGGGTTCTCCAGGGTCTCCAGGGTTTCATCTGGCTGTCAGAGACCTGTCCTAGATCTAAGTTCTCCAGTTCCAAGTACAGCTCCAAGATTGGCTGGTCTGTTGCAGAACAGCAGCAGCACTTTAACAGTTCTATGCAGCCACTTTTGTGTACTTTGATTCATCTGCTTCCTACCATATGCCTCACCACATTGGAAATCACTGATTCCTTGAAAGATTAGCTTTGTCCCCCAGGCAGTCTTGTGGATTGCACATACCATGGTGGACAGCAGTTGCCTTGTATATATAGTTTCTTCTCCCCTGGACTCTGAGAGCTATTTGAACTGGGATTAAGCTTCTCAGAGGGCCAGTTCCATTACAGTTTCTTAATAAAGTTTTGTTGGATTGAATTAGAAAAAATACCTCAATCCAGACAGGTAGTTTAGGGAAATAGAAAGCTTGCCAATCATATGATGTTGTTTCTGGGGGAAAGGATTTGGGTGCCAGATTAAAGCATAACAAGAGGTTTAGCATTTATCGTTCTTCTCCTCCTTCTCTTCCCTCCTCCTCCTCCTCCTCCTCCTCCTCCTCCTCCTCTTCTTCTTCTTTTTTTGCTATTGTCATTATTCTTTCTTTTTAATTTGTTTTACAAATTACATGACAGTAGAATACATTTTGACACATTGTGCACAAATGGAGCACAGCTTCTCCTTCCTCTGGCTGAACAAGGTGCAGAGTCACATGATAGTGCATTGGATTTCTAGAGATTTAGCATTTCTTTCTCACAAAGTTGGACAAAGTAGAATGAACCTAAGAGAGGTGGTCTCATTTACACTGGATCATGGGTCTCAGTGACAATAGAGATAAATGCTGGACTCAATTAGAGCTGAAAATGTTAAAGAAAGTGAATGGCCCTCTGATCTGCAACCACACAATAATAGATGACTCTCAGGGTTATTGATTCTGTAGCTCCCACCTCCCATGATAATTATCTGCTCTAGGCAGATCTGTTCTCCATCAGTTATATCCCTCCCCAGTACATTAAACTGCTCAAAAGCCCTTCCCCATGTACAAAAAGGCTTAGATGTTCCCCTTTCTACTCCTAGGCCTTTTTATTTTTATTTCTTGCCTGATACTCTTTTACTCTATTCATCTTTTGCTTATTTCACATACATTCTGGAGTTAAAGGCTACAAGTGTGATTATTTTCTGTATTCATGATACATGCTCCATTACTTTGCAAATGCAATAATTTTTCTCATTTGAACCATGTTTTCATGTTTAGGATGAGGAGAGGTATGGTAGGCAAGAGGAAATTTAAATATATAATAAGATAGATAACAAATCTCAAGACATTACAAATTACATCTTTGCTTTTTATATAATTAAGTGGTTGCTGAAGTGGTATTACTAGAGACATATGGAAATTAGGATATGAGTTTTAAATAACATGAGTGGAGGCTGGCATACTCACAGGAGAAAGAGCGTTAAAATTAGGATTTTAAAATTCATTCGGGAGAACAGGCAGTTGAGTTTTTTTTATTGTAAGCAAGAAAATGAGTGATGGGAAAATTAAATGCTTAACAAAAAGTGTGCTCAGCAATGCACACATACATCAAAAGGCAATGTTGAAGAGCTGGGTTTAATTCTTTCTAAACCACTGCAATTTAGGTGACTCATAGGATATTGTACAAATGGTGAGGCTTGTATGTAAAGCTAGTTGAACACTACAAATTCTACAGCTTGTACCCATAATGTAAATATGCCAAATGCATAAGTTTGCAGGGTATTGATGAATGATGTCCTGACATAGAAGATTTAAATGTTTTAGTGACAGACTAATTGAGGTCTTGAGAAAATGCCTCACCATAGAGGTAAAGTGGTCCAGACACTGTTGTGTTAACAACTCTTGATAACTCCTGTAGGTTAGGGGCCCCACAGTATTTATGCCTCTTGTAGTTAGAATAATATTCTGCCTTTATTGAAGAGCACACCTTATAAATTTGTATAGACATAAGCATAATGAAATAAATGATATAACTTTGCCAAGGGGGATGACAGCCTTTAAGTATTTTTTAGTTACAGTAATAATCTCAAAACATATGATGTGATAAAAATTTCTGATCAGCAAGCCCTAAACTTTAAGATTGGGAAGGTCAGAATGTCGTTTGGAAAGTTGGATGTCACCAAACATGCTTTAAAGTCCCAGACAAGGAGATATAGTCATTTAAACCAGGGTTCAACAAAGTCTTTCTGTAAAGGAATGGATAGTAAATGCTTTTGGTTTTACATATTGTAGTGTGTGCTGACTATCAACTCCATGGTTGCAGTGTGAAAGCTGCCACAGGTGATTTGTGAATAAATAGGTATGGTCATGTTCCAATAAAACTTTATTTATAAAATTGAACAGTTCCTCACTTGGTCCTGGTCTGAAGGTTGCTTGTCCTTAGTTTAGAATATTTCATATCTATCTAATGTGTGATGTAGAGATCCAGCTTTCTGTATTTTTCCAAATGGCTACTTGGTCTTTCTCTAGGTCATTTGTGGAACAGTACTGAACATCTGTTCAGTGGGGATTATTATTGACATGGATGTGAAATGGATTCTGCCTTCTAATCTGAAATAAATTTTCCCATAAAGGGCAGTTGTCTTCATGAACAAGTTGTGTTATTTAAACAAAAAGTGTTTCTTTTCCACATTTTTATTCATACTGAGATAAGATCCAACACTTGTGCTTTTGCTGTTTTTCTTAATGTGTTCCTAGAGAAGATCAGTTTGGAGTTTCCCTTACTTCTGAGAAAATAGAAAAAAAATGTAATTGCTATGCCTTATGGCCTTTGAAAGATGAGATTTTTAGATTTGTTTTCTAGTCTGTTCTTCCTTTTCCAAATAATCTAGTGCATTCAGTTAGTTAGAGAGGGTAACAATATGAGAGGCATAGAAATTAGAAATTAAGACAAGTTATTATTATTTGCTTTTTGAAACACATACATACCCAGACGCACACACACGCGCGCACACACACACACACACACACACACACTCACACATCTCCTTGCAGACCATACAAAAGCAAAATGTCTCACTAATGTACTTTTTAATTAAAGCAATGCAAGTTAGTGCCACAAATACTTTGAGAAGTACTGATCCATAGTTTCAGGTTGGTAGGTGCATGTGTCCACATCAGTGTTAATATGGCCCCTGTTCAACAAGTTTACAAGTTTATAATACTGTTCAATAAACTAGGTAGCCATGATGCAGAATTGTATGAAGTTTTCTCAACAAAACTAAAAATAGTACTATCATGTGACCTGGTAATCCCACTCCTAGGTATGTATCCAAAGGATTCAGAATCTCTATGTCAGAGGGACACCTGCATACCTGTGTTCATTACAGCATTATTCACAACAGCCAAGATGAGGAATCAGCCCAAGTGACCATCAGTGGATGAATGGATTTTAAAAATGTGTCATATTTGCAAAGTAGTGACTTAGAGCATCCACAGAGAAGACAAGGCACTCTGCTATATAACATTGGGGATGACATACCTTGCTGGGCTCCTAAGATGCAAAGCCTAGATGTCACAAAATAAGATTCTGATTAATTAGGTTTATTTAAAACTGGTATGTGGGGTTGGGGTTGTACCTCAGCAGTAGAGCTCTTGCCTAGCATGTGCGAGGTACTGAGTTTGATCCTTAGCACCACATAAAAATAAAATAAAGGTATTGTGTCCAACTACAATTTTAAAAATAAATATTTAAAAAAAACACTGCTGTGTGAAAAAATAAATATTTTTAAAAAACTATGTGAAAAAAAATGCTATCAGAAAATATCAACCATAAATATGGAGAACATTTAAATATGTATGACAAAGCCAATTCCTTAATTTATAAAGCACTGTTATAAATCAATGGATAAATTTTAATAATGTAAATGATTATTTAAAAGTGGGCAAAGATAGAAATAGGAGTTTACAAAACAAAAAAAGAGGTGTGTTAATAAGATGTTCATTCCTTCTTACCCATCAAGAAATGCAAGATACAGCAGTGTGCTACATAAAACATTTGCCAGTACTCTTGCTTAGGACAGTTACTTTCCCAAAGGTGCCATAGTAAAAACTGCTTTTCACTTTAAATTTGTGCATCTTGTTTGAAATTTCAGATTAAAATGTAAATAGCATATGAGATCTATGTTATCATGGCATAGCAAGAACATAAAACTAAAGAAAGAGAATTATGAAACAAACATAAGAAATTAACATAGCTGAGTGTCTAGTGAATGCCAGAGCCCATGCTCTGTGCTTTATGCACATTTATTCCACAAATTCTCATCTGGGTCCTGCTATGTAAGAATAAGGGTATTGTATGAGAGAGGGCACCAGTTGTATAGTGTCACCCAGATCATTATGAAGTCACAATGACTTGAACCTAGGCCATCAGCTGCAGGACTCACACTCAAACTGCCTTGTCACAGCCAGCATGGGGGATTCAAGTCAGAGATGCAATTGTGACTGTGAAGTTAAGATGATTCAGCATGGGGATCCCCTTCCTCAGGGCAAAGGGGAAGCAGGTTCTCTCAGACAGTGTAGGGAGGGGCATAAAATGACTAAAACCTTTCAGGGCTGTTTCTGTGAAATTAAGTCAATGTCTAAAAGCATCTGTATTTCAGTTCTCCAAGAAATGACAATCCAAAAGGATTGTGTTTTTGCAGGGCTATGGATTTAACCCAGAGTCTTGTGCATGCTAGGCAAGTACTGTACCACTGAGCTTTACTTCCAGCCCCAGGATGGTGCTTTAAGTTCCCTCAAGATACCATCTACACCACGTAACATACCCACTATTTTGAAATTAATCACAAGGGGACACTCATAGAGGTGAACAGATGGTGTGTGGAAACTACCAATTGCCTCATTCTTTACAATCATGATCCAGCTCATGTAAATAGATGAGCACATGACAAATCATGACGCCTTCATTTTATGGAATATTGAAATATGCAGTAAATATACTTATTGATAAACAAGACTTAAGGATTCCAACATGGCGGCGGGCGCGGAGAGATCAAGTCTCTGACCTCTTCAGCTGTGCAGGCATAGGGAGTCGTAAACAGCCTAATTCTGTTTGCTCAGGATCACTAGGCAATGCTGAACTGACGTGGATCTGGGGCGAACTGTTTGGGCCTCTCAGAACACACACTGAACCTGGATCGGCTGAATTCAAGCTCCCGTTCGCCTGCTTCCCGCAGACAAACAGCTGTGACTCAGCACTAATCCATCCAGCTGAAACAACCGGTCAGCCCTTCTGATCCTACGGAGGTAAATGCCAACCGAGCCTTCATAGGTAGTGGCCACAAGTTTGAAACGGGGCTTGGGAGAGACAGTAAGGACCCACCCGTTGAACTGGTCACCCGGCAAAGGGAAACGAACTGTCGCCATTTGCAAGAGATACCACCATGGCAGACAACTGACGTCATCAGACTGCGGTGGAGGAGATAACTTCATTGAAACCAGCGGCTACAGGTGTGTAATTCCCTAGCCTTCCCTCTCCACATATCGGGGAAACCTTAAGGGCCAATCTCAGCTCTCCTGTAAGGGCCCCTCCCAGCTCTCCCGTGAGCACGGTAGCCAGACCGAGGGAATTAGAGGTGGCGCGGGACCCGCGGCGCGGGACTGCCGCTCCCACTAGTGCTGACAGCTGAGGTCTCTTGCACCAGCTACCGGGGGTGTGGCTACCGGGGTGTGGCTACCAGAGGGGCAGTAAAATTCGCTGAGGATTCTCAGCCCCAAGCTCTACAAACTTAGGGTCTGAGGGAATGGCAAACTGGAAGAGTGTGCCCAGTCATTCATGACAACAGGGCTCCCGGGAGCAGCAGACCTGGCGTGTACCCAGTATTGTGGTGAGCGGCACCCGTGAGAGGGGCCTGGCTAGAGAAAAAGTGGGGAAGTGACTAGACACAAGAGGACACCCTAGGCACCCAGGATTGAAGACTCGCCCAGTCTGGGAGGAGGAGCTGCTGCACAGTGATTGGTTTCCGCGTATTGATAGGAGAAACTTGGCCTGGTGGTCACAGCGCCACCTACTGGAAGAGAAGTTAATCAAACTCTAAGACTGCATTAGTTTTTTTTTTGTTGGTGTTTTTTTTTTTTTTTGTTGTTGTTTTAATTTTCATTTGGGGTTTTCTTTCATTTTCATTTTTCTTTCTTGTTTTTTAATATTTTTTTTACAATTTTTTTTAATTTTTTTTCTTCCAATTTTAATTTTTTTTATTATTTAAAAAATTTTTTTTTCTTTTTTTAATTTCCTATTTTTTTCTTCTTTTGTCTTTTAATTTCTTTTCAATTATCTTATCCCCCCTTCCTTGAATTCTAACTGCTTACTCTCATTCTCTTTAGTGACTTTTTCCCTTTCCTTCTAATACCTTTCCTCCCAAGCATCAAATAAATTTATAGGAGTAAACAGTAACTCAGCAGACAAACAGAACAAGAAGTAACATGAGCAGCTTCAAAAAGCAAGGAAGAAAAGGAGTACAAACAATGCAGGACAGCCTAAATATTCAGGAGGACTTAGAGTCATCAGAAAAATGGTCATATAAAGAACTCAAGGAACACCTTAGACAGATGGAATGGAACCTTAAAGAGGATACGAGACAGCAAATTCAAGCAGCGAAAGAACACATTGAGAATGTATTACACAAACAGATAAAAGAAGAAGTTAAGCACCTTTATCAGGAGATAGAGATTATAAAAAAGAATCAAACCATAATCTTAGAAATGAAGGAAACTATAAACCAAATTAAAAACTCAATTGAGAGTATCACTAACAGAGTGGAGCAAGTAGAAGCCAGAACGTCAGATAATGAAGACAAAATATTTCATCTTGAAAAGAGTCTAGCCAACTCAGAAAGGCTGGTAAAAAATCACGAGAAAAACATTCAAGAGTTATGGGATAACATAAAAAAACCAAACTTACGAGTCATCGGGATAGAAGAAGGTACAGAGATTCAAACCAAGGGAATGAGTAACCTGCTGAATGAAATAATTACAGAAAACTTTCCAGAAATAAAAAAGGAAACAGATATACAAATTGAAGATGCATACAGGACACCGAGCACACAAAATCACAGTAGACCAACGCCAAGACACATTGTTATGAAGATATCCAATATACAGAACAAAGAGAAAATATTAAAAGCTACAAGAGAAAGGAGACAGATTACATTCAGGGGTAAACCAATAAGGTTAACAACGGATTTTTCATCACAGACACTGAAAGCAAGAAGGTCATGGAACAATGTATTTCAAACACTGAAAGACAATGGATGCCAACCAAGAATTCTGTATCCAGCAAAATTAAGCTTCAGGTATGACAACGAAATAAAAATCTTTCATGATAAACAAAAGTTAAAAGAATTTGCAGCCAGAAAACCAGCATTGCAAAGCATTTTGAGCAAAACACTACACGAGGAAGAAATGAAAAACAATAACCAAAACCATCAGAGGGAAATGCCTCGGTAAAGACAGAGGGCAAGGGGAAAAATAATCATGGAGAAACAAACTAAATTTTTTTTTTAAAAAAAGGATAAATAATCAAACATGGATGGAAGTACAAACCATATATCAATAGTAACTCTGAATGTTAATGGCTTAAACTCTCCAATAAAGCGACATAGGCTGATATCATGGATTAAAAAAACAAATCCAACAATATGCTGCCTCCAGGAGACACATCTGATTGGAAAAGACATACACAGGCTGAAGGTGAAAGGATGGGAAAAAATATACCACGCACACGGTCCTCGTAAGCAAGCAGGGGTGGCCATCCTCATATCGAATAAAATCGACTTCAAGACTAAGTTAATCAAAAAGGATAAAGAAGGACATTATATACTGTTAAAAGGAACCATTCACCAACAAGACATAACAATTATCAATATTTATGCACCTAATAATGGCGCTGCGACATTCATAAAACAAATTCTCCTCAAGTTCAAGAATCAAATAGACCACAACACAATAATTATGGGTGACTTTAACACACCTCTCTCACCATTGGACAGATCCTCCAAACAAAAGTTGAATAAGGAAACTATAGAACTCAATACAACAATCAATAACCTAGACTTAACTGACATATATAGAATATATCAACCATCATCAAATGGATATACTTTTTTCTCAGCAGCACATGGATCCTTCTCAAAAATAGACCATATATTATGCCACAGGGCAACCCTCAGTAAATATAAAGGGGTGGAGATAATACCATGCATTTTATCTGATCATAATGGAATGAAACTGGAAATCAATGATAAAAGAAGGAAGGAAAAATCCTACATCACATGGAAAATGAACAATATGTTACTGAATGATCAATGGGTTACAGAAGACATAAAGGAGGAAATCAAAAAATTCTTAGAGATAAATGAAAATACAGACACAACATATCGGAATCTATGGGACACAATGAAAGCAGTTTTAAGAGGAAAATTCATCGCCTGGTGGTCATTCCTCAAAAAAAGAAAAAACCAACAAATAAATGAGCTCACACTTCATCTCAAAGCCCTAGAAAAGGAAGAGCAAAACAACAGCAAATGTAGCAGAAGGCAAGAAATAATTAAAATCAGAGCAGAAATTAATGAAATTGAAACAAAAGAAACTATTGAAAAAATTAACAAAACTAAAAGTTGGTTCTTTGAAAAAATAAATAAGATCGACAGACCTTTAGCCATGCTAACAAAGAGAAGAAGAGAGAGAACTCAAATTACTAACATACGGGATGAAAAAGGCAATATCACAACAGATGCTACAGAAATACAGAAGACAATTAGAAATTATTTTGAAAACCTATATTCCAATAAAATAGAAGATAGTGAAGACATCGATAAATTTCTTAAGTCATATGATTTGCCCAGACTGAGTCAGGAGGATACACACAATTTGAACAGACCAATATCAATGGATGAAATTGAAGAAGCCATCAAAAGACTACCAACTAAGAAAAGCCCAGGACCGGATGGGTATACAGCAGAGTTTTACAAAACCTTTAAAGAAGAATTAATACCAATACTTTTCAAGTTATTTCAGGAAATAGAAAAAGAGGGAGCTCTTCCAAATTCATTCTATGAGGCCAACATCACCCTGATTCCGAAACCAGACAAAGACACCTCAAAGAAAGAAAACTACAGACCAATATCTCTAATGAACCTAGATGCAAAAATCCTCAATAAAATTCTGGCGAATCGAATACAAAAACACATCAAAAAAATTGTGCACCATGATCAAGTAGGATTCATCCCTGGTATGCAAGGCTGGTTCAATATACGGAAATCAATAAATGTTATTCACCACATCAATAGACTTAAAGATAAGAACCATATGATCATCTCAATAGACGCAGAGAAAGCATTCGACAAAGTACAGCATCCCTTTATGTTCAAAACACTTGAAAAACTAGGGATAACAGGAACGTACCTTGACATTGTAAAAGCTATCTATGCTAAGCCTCAGGCTAGCATCATTCTGAACGGACAAAAGTTGAAGGCATTCCCTCTAAAATCTGGAACAAGACAGGGATGCCCTCTATCACCACTTCTATTCAATATAGTTCTCGAAACACTGGCCAGAGCAATTAGACAGACGAAAGAAATTAAAGGCATAAAAATAGGAAAAGAAGAACTTAAATTATCACTATTTGCAGATGACATGATTCTATACTTAGAAGACCCAAAAGGGACTACAAAGAAACTACTAGAACTAATAAATGAATTCAGCAAAGTGGCAGGATATAAAATCAATACGCATAAATCAAAGGCATTTCTGTATATCAGCGACAAAACTTCTGAAACGGAAATGAGGAAAAACACTCCATTCACAATATCCTCCAAAAAAATAAAATACTTGGGAATCAACCTAACAAAAGAGGTGAAAGATTTATACAATGAAAACTACAGAACCCTAAAAAGAGAAGTAGAAGAAGATCTTAGAAGATGGAAAAATATACCCTGTTCATGGATAGGCAGAACTAACATTATCAAAATGGCGATATTACCATAAGTTCTCTATAGGTTTAATGCAATGCCAATCAAAATCCCAAGGGCATTTCTTGAAGAAATAGATAAAGCAATCATGAAATTCATATGGAAAAATAAAAGACCCAGAATAGCAAAAGCAATTTTAAGCAGGAAGTGTGAATCAGGCGGTATAGTGATACCAGATTTCAAACTATATTACAGAGCAATAGTGACAAAAACAGCATGGTACTGGTACCAAAACAGGCGAGTGGACCAATGGTATAGAATAGAGGACACAGAGACTAATCCACAAAGTTACAACTATCTTATATTTGATAAAGGGGCTAAAAGCATGCAATGGAGGAAGGATAGCATCTTCAACAAATGGTGTTGGGAAAACTGGAAATCCATATGCAAAAAAATGAAACTGAATCTTTTCCTCTCGCCATGACAAAAGTTAACTCTAAATGGATCAAGGAGCTTGATATCAAATCAGAGACTCTGCGTCTGATAGAAGATAAAGTTGGCTCCGATCTACATATTGTGGGGTCGGGCTCCAAATTCCTTAATAGGACACCCATAGCACAAGAGTTAATAACAAGAATCAACAAATGGGACTTACTTAAACTAAAAAGTTTTTTCTCAGCAAGAGAAACAATAAGAGAGGTAAATAGGGAGCCTACATCCTGGGAACAAATTTTTACTCCTCACACTTCAGATAGAGCCCTAATATCCAGAGTATACAAAGAACTCAAAAAATTAGACAATAAGATAACAAATAACCCAATCAACAAATGGGCCAAGGATCTGAACAGACACTTCTCAGAGGAGGATATACAATCAATCAACAAGTACATGAAAAAATGCTCACCATCTCTAGCAGTCAGAGAAATGCAAATCAAAACCTCCCTAAGATACCATCTCACTCCAGTAAGATTGGCAGCCACTATGAAGTCAAACAACAGCAAGTGCTGGCGAGGATGTGGAGAAAAGGGTACTCTTGTACATTGCTGGTGGGACTGCAAATTGGTGCGGCCAATTTGGAAGGCAGTTTGGAGATTCCTGGGAAAGCTGGGAATGGAACCACCACTTGACCCTGCTATTGCCCTTCTCGGACTATTCCCTGAAGACCTTAAAAGAGCATGCTACAGGGATGCTGCCATATCGATGTTCATAGCAGCACAATTCACAATAGCTAGACTGTGGAACCAACCCAGATGCCCTTCAATAGATGAATGGATAAAAAAAATGTGGCATCTATACACAATGGAGTACTATGCAGCAATAAAAAATGACAAAATCATAGAATTTGCAGGGAAATGGATGGCACTAGAGCAGATTATGCTTAGTGAAGCTAGTCAATCCCTAAAAAGCAAATACCAAATGTCTTCTTTGATATAATGAGAGCAACTATGAACAGAGCAAGGAGGAAGAGCAGGAAGAAAAGACTAACATTTAACAGAGTCATGAGATGGGAGGGAAAGGGAGAGAAAAGGGAAATTGCATGGAAATGAAGGGAGACCCTCATTGCTATACAAAATTACATATAAGAGGTTGTGAGGGGAATGGGAAAATAAACAAGGAGAGTAATTAATTACAGTAGATGGGATAGAGAGAGAAAATGGGAGGGGAGGGGAGGGGAGGGGGGAAAGTAGGGGATAGGAAAGGTAGCAGAATACAACAATTACTAATTGGGCATTATGTAAAAATGTAAAAAAAAAAAAGATAAACAAGACTTAAGAAACATTTGGTATAGCACAGAAAACCAATATATGCTATTGGGAGCTGCTGCTCAGGAAATGAGCGCCCCTTAGCCTTGAGTGATGAGAATGTGGAGATATAGCAAGCCAGCCATGGGCTGTGTGTGTGTGTGAACTATGGGCATCCAGCACACAGAGTGGACTGAATCAATGTTGCCCTTCTGTTCTCTGATCTTTCTGCTTTCTCTACCATAATCCCCACACATGAGATGGGCATGGCCTCCCTAGATGTCAGTCAACCTGCTGACAGCAGACATCATGAGGCTAGATTCAACCCCTTAAAATCTGACCCCTTGCCTTATTTGAATGGCTTCTATCCAATAAAAGGGTTCAGCACATGCTCTTTCTCTCTCTTTCTCTTTTCATGGACCCCTAAGGTCAGAGGAGCCATCACAGGACCCAAAGAAAAAAAGTATTTGTCTGTCTCTGTTTTGTGGTTATTTCGTGCAGCCCAGTTCACCTGAGTGTTTAATCGTGAGACACAACATAATACATTGTGTCACGATTTGAAATTCTTGAGATAGACATATACATATATGTGCACATAAATGTATGGAGTATTTCTGGAAAAATACATAAGAAATTATTAATGGAATTTCTTGTTCTGAGTAAGAAGTAGAGGTTAAGAATATGAAATTATTTCCAGTTTTAAACAACATGCTTGCATTACTATTCAATTAAATACTTGGATTTGAAATGATTAAAAAAATACTAAAGAGCCTTTAAAAAATTATAGCATTCAATTTTCTATTTTAACCTTTTTAAAGTATGTAGTTCAGTTGTGTTAAAAATGATTACATTGTTAGTCTACAGATCTCTGGAACTTTTTTATCTTGCAAAACTAAAACTGTGTATCATTGAAAACTAATTCCATCCCTCTATCTTTTGGAAGCAAAATTTCTTTTTTGTGTGTATAATTTTGAATATTTTAAATACTTTCTACCAAGAGAAATCATATAGTGTATATCCTCTTATTACAGACTTATTTTGCTTAGCATATTATCTTTAAGGTTTATCCATGTTACAGCATGTGATTGGATTTCCATTTTTTATAAGGCTGCCTATATTCCACTATATGTACATACCACATTTTCTTCATCCACTAATGTGTTCATAGATATTTTTATTGTTTCTACTTCTTGGCTACTGCAAATAATGCTTTGATGAATATGGGTATACAAATATTTCCTTGAGATCTGGCTTTCAATGCTTTTGGGATACATATACCCAGAAGTAGGATTGCTGGATTAGATGGTAATTCTTTATTAATTTTTTAAGAAATTTTCATGTTTTCTGTAGTGGCTACATTATTTTGCTTTTTCATCAATAGCACATATGGATCTTAATTTCTGTTCACTCTTCCCATAATTGTTTTCATTCATTTCCTTTACCCACTGAAATATAGTAAGTAGTTCTTCCTTATCCATGGTTGCTCTCTCTGTGTTTTGTTACTATGGTCAACCATTTCTTGAAAACATTAACATTTATCTTTATTCTTTGAAGAGAGAGATACCACAATCACATACATAACATTTATTATATCATTATAATTGTTTTATTATTATTTGTTGGTAATCTCTTACTGGGTCTAATTTGTAAATTAAACTTTATCACAATTGTGCATGTATAGGAAAAACATAGTATATTTAGGATTTGACACTATCTATAGTTTTGAGCCTCCTCTGGGGTGTCTGAACTTGGCCCTATTGTACCCTTAGGATGTATAGAAAGAGGAAGTCTGCCATGGACCCTGACTCATTGTTGCATTTTCTTGTTGGATTTCCCAGAAACACAATGCTCTGGCTGCAGTTTATCCAGGCCAGGTGTATTTGGAACAATAGTCCTGAGAGGTGAGGTGCTGTTGCCCCTCAGATGAAGGGCAGGCCTGCTGCTGCTATGGGAGCTGTGTATCCTGTGGCTCTGCATTCCTCTACTGTGGAGCACCCTGCTGTATGCGTCAGCACATGTTGCACTCTGGGTCATTACTTAGGGAGGTCCAGGGAACCCATATGATCTTCACTGAGCCTAGTCTCCTGTGTCCTGGGATGGTTTCTAAAATCCTGTCACTCTCTGGATAGTTTTCTGGATTGGCAGAATTATAGCTTCCTGCCTAAGCTTTCCTTTCTGCATCTAAAGCACTTTCAGTTATTTTCTTTTTTCTGGGTCTTCCATGTTGATCTCTTCCTTCAAAATATACCTTTGACATAAATTTTGTCATATATAACATGTATGTGATAATGGCTAGAAAACATATTATTTCTACTCTTTTACAAAATTTAATAAATTAAAATTAAATTAAGTTTATACACTTAAAAAACTCATTGCTTTTTGAAATCATTAGTTCAATGATGATTTAGTCTTAGATTCCTTCATATCAATACAATCTAAATAATTTATCTCTACAGTGAATATATTCCTAATTAAAGCTCTTTGATAATATACATAAAAATAAAAACCACCGCAATGTAAAAAAAAATTGTTTTTGTTTTGGTATAAGAGATTGAACTCAGGGGCACTGTACAATTGAGTCACATCTCAGCAATATTTTGTGTTTTATTTGGAGACAGGGTCTCCCTGAGTTGCTTAGCACCTCGCTTTTGCTGAGGCTGGCTTTGAATTCGTGATCCTCCTGCTTTAGCCTCCTGATCTGCTGGGATTACAGGTGTGTGCCACTGTGCCCGGCTACCTTTTTTTTTTTAAGTTAAATTAGTGCATTATCATTATAAATAATATTGGGGTTCATTTTGACATAATTATACAAGCATAAATATAATTTGCTCCAATTCAGGCCCCAGTACTTCTCCTTTCCTCCCTTCCTCACTCCCGTTTTCTTTTCTCTACTGGTTTTCTTCTACTTATTTATAGTTTTGTTAAAAATAGTCTTAACAGATATAAATAAAAATATATTTCTGCTTGAAAGATAAAAGGACAAGTCCTCTAGGGATGTATCTAGATATGGTGTCTTTGTAAATACTTACAAGGACAGCTCCAGGACAGCAGCATGAAGCTCACCTTCTGTTGATATCCTAGGTACCCTCTGCTCCCTGCGTTATTGATGATTGGCAAGTCTTCCTTTCACTTTGTCCTTAAGAAAGGACACAGCTCTTCCCCAGCTAAGAACTGGGGGAGAGCACAGTTTTGAAAAAATTATTAAAAGATCAGGGCACTTTTCTAAAAGTAGCTGCAAACAAAGAAGGGCAGGCAGACAAAATGCCAGAACTTGGCCTGAAAATATGTCTTCAACACTCTGAGCAATGCTCAAAATAAATCACATTTTCTGTGAATCAGGCAGATGCAAGTTTGTTGGGTTTGAGCTCCTGTCTTCTACTTTACATTTGTTTGTTCTTTTCAGAAGTTTGAATTTTAAGAATTCTATACAATTCTATATTGCAAAGAAGTTTGAGAGCTATCAAAAAAAAGATTCTAAGAAGTGAATACAGGGGTTGGGGTTGTGGCTCAGCGGTAGAGTGCTCACCTAGCACGTGCGAGGCCCTGGGTTCGATCCTCAGCACCACATAAAAATAAATAAACAAAAAATAAAGGTATTGTGTACAACTAAAAAATAAATATTTAAAGAAAGAAGTGAATACAGAATTGCTATGGTACTATTGTTAATCTGTACATCCCTAAGTAATGAAGGAAAGGGTTAATTAACTATATCTCCTTAAAGTAGATCAATAAGAGTATACAATCAATTAGCTTCCATTAATATCAAGGCTTTATTGAAACACCTGCCTGTCAGTTAGAGCAATTAATCTTCATGTTTTGCATAGTGGCTGCATTATAGAAATATATTATAGAAATATATATAGAAATAATTCTGTCTCAGTTTCCTAGGGGGTCCTGTACCAAAGTACCAGAAACTGGATGGTGTGAATTGACAAAAATTTATTCTCTCATGGTTCTGGAGGTTAGATATCCAAAGGCAATGTGCAGGCAGGGATGTGTTCCTCTGAAGGTTCTAGGTGAACTTTAGTACTACCTCCTTCATTTTTTATTATTGATGTTACAAATTATATTTTTTTACTCAACAACATAGATTTATAGCTATTTTATGGCTTTGGCTTTCAAATCTTATAGAAAAATGAATTGTAGCTATAAACTAAAATTCCAATAGTAACTGGTCTTAAATTTATCCATGTCCAATTTATCTATAGCCCAAGTATTCCAGGGTAGTGGGGTGGGTTGCAGACAGACCAAAGAAAGTGACTGAGTACAGTATGGGAGACATTTGGTTCACTGGAGAAAGCTTGTGAGAGATCAGTGACTGCTCCAAGAAGAGTTCAGTGCTGACAGGCTGACAGCATTTCTGCCCCTCACAGTACTTTTCTAGCTAATGGCACTTCTCTCTCAGTGTTTTGTTCATTGGTGGCTGGCTGGACAAGTGATATATATCCTTTCCACAAAGCTCTCTGTTCCATGTCTGTCCCCACTCAGAGAAGGTTTTTTTTTTTTTTTTTTTTTTTGTACGTTAGGCTGCAGAAGCAGTGATGTCATCAGCATTAGCAGGCTTAGCCTGACTTGATCCTGAGGAGCAACTGTCCTGATGTATATTCAAGAAAGTAGCTTTCTACAGATAGCACTAGTGTGCTGCAGTTTCCAGTGTGCAAAAGAGAAAGCCAGTGTCTTTTGAGATAGTATGCATCCAGACTTTCCAGTTCAGTCTTACTTTCATTATTCCCTTAACTTGGTGAGGTATTTTGGGAACAGAGAGGGGACATTCAGGGACATAATGTATCATTGAACCTCTTTGCTTTAGGGACAATGCACCATGTACTTACATTTACTGGAGAACTTTATACTCTTATATGGCTTTGAGTTACTTTTTAGTATCCTTTCATTTCAACTTGAAGAACTCTGTTTAGCATTTTTTTGTAGGGCAGGTATAATGAAAATGGACTCTTTTAGCCACTGTTTATGTGAGAGAATGATTCAGGAGAATTGCAAGTTCAAGTTTATTCTGGCCAACTTAGTGACATCTGACTGAAAATAAATTCCAAAAGGATGGGCATGTTAGAATACTGGGTTAGAATACTGGCCTAGCATGAATGAGGACCTGTGTCCCATCCTCAGTAAAGCAAAAAAGAAAAGAAAAACAACTTTTTCTAGTAAGTCCAAAACCTATGATTTCAGGAGCTTTATTTTGTTCTTTTGAGTAGACCAAGTTTTATTGTTTCTTTGTTTGTTGAAAATTGAGCATTAAAGAAAACAGCCACCACACTAGTTCTGTTCATGAGAAGTCCTCACTAGCCAGCCTGCTTGAAGGCTTGTGCCTTCTGAGAACTCTTATGTAATAACTTCCCTACCTCTTTGTCTCTCTTGCCTCCTTTGCATGCTTGTGTGTCATCTCAGGACCTGCACGTGCCTTGTTTCCTAAATACTCCGTATATACAGCTGCTTCCACCTTGTTTGAATTTCCCTGGGAGTCTACCCCATCTTTTTCTAGGGACTTTGAGCTATTCTATCATATTCCTCAGTCAGTGGTCTCCTGCCTTAGGCATCTGTAGTTTCTATAAGAATGGTTTTCATGAATTGTACCTATTACTTCCAATGGTTTCTCCTATTCTGAGCCACTTCTGCCTTTTTGAGCTCTTAAGTTTGGTGCTTCAGGAATCAATTGCTCAGGCAGAGTTGCAAATCATTCTCTGCTGTCTCTGGGTTGTGGAAGTAACTGAGGATTGAGCTGCTATATCCCCTAAACTGCAAGGTAGGGCAGGGGCAAGTAAAAATGTGAAAAAATTCTTACCATTTTAAAATCAGCTTCTTTTAAAATTTCCATTGCTCTCCTATAAAGTTATTTTAGTGGTTCTAGTTGTTCAATGTTTCTGTGAGAGATAAGGGCCTGGAGTTTACTCGTCTACCACATCATTGCCATTATTTATTTTTAAAATCATAGTTTTAGTAGCAGATCTGTTGCAAAAAGTACACTGTGTATATTTTAGTAATCTATATTTTTTATTTGCCTTTTTCATGTTTTTCAACTGGAAACAAAAATATAGATTCCAGTCATTGCTGAATGAAAAGCATCTTTGCTTTGTCCAACTATCATGTGCAAAGAAGGCTTTGGGGGCTGCATGTGGTTAATATCACTTTTACAGAGAACTAGTAGACTGGCTTAACTGAACATGCTTCCTCCAGACAGCTCTGCTCCCCATTGAGAGACAGCTTAGTTCCTCCAGATTCTGCTGGAGACAGAACATGTTGCTATTAAGACTTCAAGGGCACTGAAGATGCTCAGTTACCCAACCCTGAAACCCTTCTCTTCCCCATCTGTGCTTGTTTTCATGTTGTACACTTACATTTTCTGTCCGACTTTCCCTGAGGGGTTTATGGTTGTGAGCTTCACTCAGGGCTAAGTGAGGCCACTTCACGGACTCACTAAATAATCTATATCTTTTTTTTCTTTTCCTTTTATTATTTATTTATTTTTAAATTCCAGTATTGAGGGTGGAAGTCACTGAGGATCCAGCCCTAGTGCTAGGACTCTAGTGCTTCACCACTGAGCTACATCCCCAGCCCTTTTTATTTTAAGACAGTCTTGTTAAATTGCTCAGACTGATTGTAAACTTGTTAATCCTTCTGCCACAGCTACATGATCATTTCTGCTGGGTAATGTTGTCAAACCCCAGTGCCACTAACAAGCCTCTGGTCAAGGCTTCTGTAACTGTAGTTAGGATTCAGGGGCCCTGTTGGGTGGCTTCTCAGGTCCTGGTCACATGTCTTCCCAGCAGAGACCTGGAGTGGGGTATGCAGGTTTTACTGAGCAGGAGATCCTGGCTCACCATTCTGATAGGTTGGGGGAAGGACCAGGGGCTCAGGGACCTGGACAAGCTCTGCAGGGCCCAGGTGATGAACCCATCCACAGAGGAGGCAGAAAGCAGGCTGGCCTGCATCCTCCCTCAGGAGGAAGAGTGGTTAACACAACTTTGATATAATTTTTGGCTGTTTAGGAAAGAAGGTAACACAAAAATGCGGTTGTGCTCCAGGAACTAACCCAACTTGGAACTGTAGAAGCTTCACAGAATTGAATTCCAAATGAAAGAGTCTCTGTTGCCACCCTTCTTTTTTTTAACAGTTAAGAGAGTTTATTCTAATAACTATAATTATAGTGCTTGTCAAAATGAAAACTGAAAAAAGTATACAAAACAGTTGATTACTAATCATGTATTGAAAGCATTAAGAGGTTCCAGGACACCAAATAAACCAGTTCTGAGGTTTCCCCAAGATAAATTTAACAGCTACAGCTTCTTCAGTGTTTATCAAAATACAAAAGAAAAAAGTAAAGGTCATCTTTTTTGATGGTAAATTGGACACTTGCAGGCTGAGAAAGGAAGCTACTTCACACATGGAGATGGGGGTGCTCTGGGACCTGTGGGTCTGGAGTGGACCAACCCTCCCAGCTTGCACGCACTCACTCTGGTGAGATCCAGACCTCCTACCAGTGGGCTGAGCAGATGCAAGAGTGAGTGGATGCTGGGAACGTGGGCTACTGCTCTGGCCACACGCCAATAAAGGGCGCGTTTGGGCCGTGTCCCCTGCAATGGCTCTCCCAGCCCACCCCCAGGTGACTGTGTGAGCACAAGTACAAGCACAACGCTATGGAATGCAAGTGACCCAAAGACAGGTGAGTCACGGGGTCTCTACTGGGACCATGCAGTGGATGGCGGTTTGTGTCACGGTCATGTGTTCCCACAGAGGAACAGCTGATCTGATGGACCAGCATGCAGGCTGTACACTAGGCATAGTCTCCCTTCTGTGTGTTCAAGTGTTCTCCTTATATTGTATTTTTAACTATTTTAAAAAATGCACTGAGTTTGGGTTAAAAACCAACCACCAAATGGATCCCAACACCAATCTACAGCCCAGGAGCTCCTGGAGCCCAGGTGCCCACATGCCTAAATCCCTCCTCAGTACTGACAGTGAGTTTATTCTCTTTTTACAATAAAAAAAGCTGAGTAATATTGCATAGGAGTACCAGAAACTGCCTCAGTGGAAACAGAAACTATTTACATTTAATAAAAACCTGGCTGCAGGCTGTGTCTGCACATGTATAGCACAGTGCGATGCACACTAACCAACCCATGGAGACAGCTTCTGGCACTCAGGACCACAGAGTCGCATGTTTGCCACATGAGAGAAAAGCGAGGGTGGAGAGGAGAAAGTGAGGGGGTGGGGGATTCTGGTTTACTTCTGGTTTAGGAGCTGACTGGACTGCCAGTCCAGTCCTTCATAGAGCCCAAAACTGCTGGTGGCACAGGTGGCCTGAATGTACCAGTTCCTGTGACGTAGGGAGTGCAGCCCCAGCTTGTCTGTGATTTCAGCAGCATTCATGGTGTTTGGGAGGTCCTGCTTGTTGGCATGCACCAGGAGGACAGTGTTCCGCAGCTCATCCTCAGCCAGCATCCTCATGAGCTCCTCGCGGGCCTCATTCACATGCTCTCTGTCATTGCTGTCCACCACAAAAATCAAGCCGTGGGTGTTCTGGAAGTAGTGGCGCCATAGTGGTCGGATCTTGTCTTGGCCACCCATGTCCCACAGAGCTGATGTTCTTGTACTCAACGGTCTCCACATTAAAACCTATGGTGGGAATGGTGGTCACAATTTCACCCAGCTTCAGTTTGTACAGAATCGTCTTCTTCCCTGCAGCATCCAGGCCCACCATGAGGATGCACATTTCTTTTTTTGCCAAAAAGGCCCTTGAAGAGGTTTGCAAAGATATTCCCCATCCTTGTGGGTGGTTGGAAGCGACACTGGACAGAGACCTCAGCAGCGGCTGCTCCGAGCCAAGTGTTGGTTTGGCTCCCACAAGATGGCAGCGCTGACTGCCCCCCATTCTTGATTGTTCATTATCTCATCTTCTGATACTATATTTAAAAGCAATGTCCTATTCTCTTTTTATAAACCACCCCCTCACCCTGCCTTGCTCCCTGCAAGCCTTTCCTTCAGTCCCCACCTCTGAAGGATCCCTTTATGAGGACCAATTCTTCCTCTGTCCATACAGCCTGAAAGCTTCCCTTAGTTCTGCCTTGCTGTGGGATATGGACTCTCTTTCTTTTGGTATTCAAGAGTTGCCATAGTGTGGCACTAATCTACCTCGCTGGACACAAATTTCTTTTCTCTCACTTTCCTAAATGACAGCAAAAATTCATGTTTAATTCACAAAAGACTGAAAAGTGGTGATTAGATAAACTTATGATTAATTTTGTAGCTCCAAAGAGTATTGTGGATCACTTATATCCTTTTTGAACAGGTTCGCATTTAAGCTGCACTGATAGTGTCTACATCGTGGGACAATCATGCCCTGCAAAAGATGTTTCTGGCAGTGATGAACCATGTACATTATCATGGTTCCATAAGATTATAAGGGAGCTGAAAAATTCCTATCACCTAACAATGTGGTAGCTGGAGTACTGCATTGCATTTCTCACATGTCAGTGGTGTTGCTGGTGTAAACAAAGCTACCGCTCTGACAGTCTATAAAAATGTGGCACATACAAGTATATAGAGAGCATAATGCTTAAGAATGATAATCACTGTGTTACTGGATTATAGAATTACTATACTATACTTTTTATTATTATTTTAGTGTGTGCTCCTTTTGCTTGTATTTTAAAAAATTTACCGTATTACCTGTTAAGTCGGCAGCAGCCTCATACAGCTCCTGCTTACCAGGTCTTTTGATTTTATCAAGTGGTCACATCAAACAGTTGTCTGATATCATCCATTTGTGTAAATGCACTCTGTGATGTCTGCACAATGATGGAATACTCTGTGACACATCTCTCTGAACATGTCCCCAACATGTACTGATGCAGGACTGTGTTATGATATACCATAGTATTGTAGTTAATCTAATTTAGTAAATTAAGACTTAAAATATATACAAGTATGTGTTTAGCAAAGGTAAACCTAACTCTCTTCATAGTAATAAAAAAGTGATATAGGAAGTCTGATTGTCTTTTTAATAAAACATACCAAAATTATGTAAATGAAATTACATTTGCTTGGAGAAAGAAGGTCTTTTAGTAAACTGTAAACACTAAAGGACATAAGGGAGGCATGTGCACAGTTTTAGTTTCATATTCATTTATGCATGACTGAATATCTTCAACACCTCTTTTAATACATGTTATTAAAATTATTTTGTATTTTAAAAGAAGGTAGCAGAAAAATTCCTTCTGCTTAAATTACTTGATGTGTCAATTCCTCTTTAGTGCTTTTTTTTTTTTTTACACAGTAGGATTTTAGTAGCCATAAACTGTAGCTGATGATCATGATCACCAAGGGAAAAATGTGGGAAGTAAAAATGTGGCAGAGAGAACCTGAGCCATGGGAGCCAGTGTCCAGGAGACTGGCTTCCTGATTGATACCTTACTTGATATCTGGGAATCAGAAAAATCTTCTAGAAAGACTATCTAAGAAAACATCTAGCCTTCCCAAACTCCATTTATTTGGAATTAAAATACTCATTTCCTGCCAATATTAGCTTTTTTTTTTTTTTTTTTAGTCTCCACCTTATTTTTCTTGCACAGACCAAGAGGTATTAAACCTTACTCCCATATTACTCAGCACAATTCCAAAACATACCCACCTTAGTTCCCTATAAATTAGGGAGGTGAACTGTTTTCTGTTAGCTGATGGTGAACCCAGTACTCTACTGAGGTTCCTAGGGGTCCACCAGCAGCATGTGGAGACTCAGGCCCTGGAGTACCCAATGTCTGGTGCTTTTCAAACTCAAGTGCATTTATTACTGTTATAGGAGATAACATTTCTCTTTCTGCTGTTGTTTCTTCTTTCACAATGTTCTTCCTTTGTCTCATTCCATGAGTACTTGACCGTGGTAGTCATGTGTGTTTTTATATAGTGGGTATAACACTATCCCATCTTCCCTGGTGGTGGGGGCAGGAGACGGGTGTCAGGGAAATCACGGTCATCTCTATTTCACCCAGGAAGGAGATTAAGAGATTAATACACAGTTAAAGTCACGACAGGTCAGGAACACTTAGATCTTCTGGCTAAATATATACATTTCTCTATCTGTATATTTTTCTAAAATATATATAGATATATTTCCCCCCTACAAAAAACCCATCACTGTTTCCCTAAGTTTATACAGACTTCAAACATGGCAGAAAGCTTTGAGGAACTTAATATCTGAGCATCCATTGCTGCCTCCTCAGAATCAGGGCACTGCCCAGGGTAGGAAAATTTTAGGCAGCAGCACTGAGCAATCTCACCATCCTCAGTTCCCCTATTCTCCTGTCATGATCACAGGACCTTGTGGGTGCTCTCCTGGTGTCCAGGGCGCTCCGATGTGTCCATCTTAGAAACCAGGAATCTGAATAGAGACCCAAGGCACACAGGGCCTGAGGCAAGTTCAACAACAAGAAAGGCAGAGCAACTGAAGACAGAGGATACTAGTTGGCCAAAGTGAACCTCTGAGCAGTGGACAGTGAAGGAAAAATGCCAACCTTGCACAGGAACATCTACCACTTTTATGCTGGGTTCAGAACACATCACACTCAAAATTATAAACTAGAAAGCTTCTTCAAGGCAAGAGAATAAAAAGAGGTTTTTCTTCCATTGTTTCTATAATACTTGAAGTATTCAAAATACCAAATAATCATGAAAATAGGGATATCAGTAAATAGAGCAAGGGGATCAAGGGGAGGGAAGAGGAGATGAAAGAGGATATGCAGGGAAATGAAACTGATCAAATTATGCACATGTATGACTGTGTGAACAATGAAACCTACCAGTCTATGTAATTCTAACATACCAATAAAAATTTAAAAATAAATAAATAAAAATAAAAGATAGCCATCAAAGTTTTACCTTAATGTCACCTCTTAAAAGCCACTGTAGAAATGTTTAAGAAAAATAGCTCAGGACAGAAATACAATAGAGGTTGCTCACATTTAGGAATTTATCTGACTCCTAACAAGCCTGACATGTGAAGTGTGAAGCAGCTTTTATGTTAAAAGCTATAATTATAAATTGTTAAAATAACAATTTGATCACACTTCAGCACATTTTTATGGGTTTAACTGAATGCTTGCTTAAGAATTTTCTCTGAAATGTACCCAGAAATGAGACAGTTGTGCAATAAAAGTGAAAAATGGTAAGACCATAACACAATCTTAGAAAGTCTTGGTGTAGAAGCACTTACCCCAACACAGTCTTTCTGCAAAGTTTATGTTCTGTCCACAGAAACAGCATGAGGCAAAATAGAACAGGGGTCATAGAAAGCCCTTTGTCATCCCATTTCCACAGAGATGAGTCCTTTTTACTGATGTATGATGTCAACTGGTCTCAGGTGAGAGTAAAGGATGCTTGAACATAAGCTCCTCTAGGAAAGCAAGCTCCTCTAGGAAAGCAGCTGCACCTTCTATGCTTGCCCAGGCTCTGCAGCCCAGTTAGCACCTGTCCAGGTTGGTCATTATGTGAATACCTGTGGAAGGGCACATGGATGTGAGACCCTAACCTGTGAGATGCCCTGCCCATTTCAACTAAAGACTTATAAAGATTAAATAGCTTTTAAGACTCAGGTAAATCAAGATTTTAACATCATCATAGCCCCTCAGACACTATAGGGAAGAAGCAAAGGGACATCTGGAGACAGAGTGACCATTTTCCTGTGTACTACAAATCATACATTGTGATTTCCCCAGGAATTAGAAAGTGGATTTTGTTAATCTGTATAATCTTCCTTCCTTTTTTCCTTTCTTCTTTCTTCCTTTCTGTTTCTTAAAGTGACATAATAGCTTTTTTGAAATAAAGTTTATTTTATTTTTATTGGCATGTGATAATTGTACATACTTGTGAGGTAGAGTATGATATTTTCACACATGTATATACACTGTAAAGATCAAAACAAGGTAATTTCTGGGTGTGGTGGCAACACCTGCAATCCCAGTGGCTTGGGAGGCTGAGGCAGAAGGACGGCAAATTCAAAGCCAGCCTCAGCAAGGTAGTGAGGCCCTAAGCAACTTAGCAAGACTTAGTGACATCCGGCCTCTTCTTTTGTAATCCTGTCTCAAAGTAAATTAATTAATTAATTAATTAAAAGGGCTGGGGATGTGGCTAAGTGCCCGTGGTTTAAATTCCCAGTACCAATACATACATACATACATGCATACCAAGGTAATTGACATATCCATCATTTCCAACATTTATCATGTCTTTGTTGTAAACCAATCAAAAATCCCCTTTTCTAGCTATCTTGAAGTCTATGATATTTTTTACCATAGTCACTGAATCCTTCAATAGAACACCAGAGCTTATTTTTTCCATTTAAATTTAATTAAATTTGACTTTGTATCTGTTGAACAACCTTTCTCACATCTAACCCTACTCTCCCTGGCTCAGGTAATCATTTTTCTCCCCTCAATTTCTAAGAGATCAACTTTTTAAGATTTCACCTATGAGTGAGATTATGCTTTATTTGTCTCCTGTGCCTGGTTTATTTGTCTGAAGGACCTCCAGACTCTTCTTTTATAATCCTTTGTTTATCTGTTTAAGCCTATAATCAACCAGGTGAAAACTCAAATTTAAAATGCTAAGAAAAAAGCAGAATACAACAGTCACTAATACAGCATTATGTAAAAACGTGGATGTGTAAACAATGTGATTCTGCAATCTGTATTTGGGGTAAAAATGGGAGTTCACAACTCACTTGAATCAAATGTATGAAACATGATATGTCAAGAGCTTTGTAATGTTTTGAACAACCAATAAAAAAAATGCTAAGAAAAAAATCTTTATTTGATTACTAAAACTACAAGATTAGCTTTAGATACAGAATTAGAAAAAATAGTAATTTCATCTTGACTTTTTTTTAATGTTTGGCTAAATATTTTTTTTAAATATTTTTTTCGTTGTTGATGGACCTTTATTTATTTATTTGTTTGTTTGTTTTTATGTGGTGCTGAGAATTGAACCCAGTGCCCCATGCATGCTAGGCAAGCATGCCACCACTGAGCCACAACCCCAGGACTGGCTAAATATTTTTCAATGAACACTTTCTTTGAATGCAGAGGTAGGACCACCACTCTGAAATGACTATGTTTTTTAATAAATGCTAACAAACTTGGTGATTGTCAGTACGTTGCCCTTAAAAGCACAGTGTAGGATAAATTTAAGAATTAGTCCTACCATATATTGCCTACACTAGTCTACCAAAGCCTTACAGTTAGTAAAAGTATCAGTGCATTCATTTATTTGCATACTTTATAGTAAGCACAATAGGTCATTCTGAGGAGCAGTGAACTAGCCAAAGGAGCAACATGTTGAGAAAGACATAGAAATGCCCTAGTTCTCTGGAGGTACAAGCATTCCAAGAACCTTCCTCTGCCCTGTGCTTGTTACTCAAAGTGTGGAAATGCAGGGAAAGAATCCTCTTAGGACAGGGTAGTCATTTTAATGCAGTATCACCACAATCATGTTTTAGGTTGCAATAGACCAGGATCATGAGACAGAGAACAGTAACATCTAAACCTACTCACAAGAAATCCAGTACTTTTTTTTTTGTCTGTTAAAAAAATGAGATGTGAAAAGTTTGTTTTAACTAGATGATATGCTAATAACTACCAGTGCTTTGGAACAAAAAACTATCACTTTTTAATACATATACTTTATATGTTATTTTTTTAACTCAGCATAAATCAGGAAAAGTTGGCCAACTGATAGCATTTAGGATCCTTTTTGATTGTCTCTTGTAGAATACTGTTCTTGGGGGGGAAAAAAAAAGAAAGGGCCATCTGTGTAAGGTGAAAGAAAGGGTGGTGATGCAGAGCTAGCTGTGTGTTTTTCTCACCAAGGTAGAGCTTGTATTAGGCTCTTTCAATTCTGAATCTTTGCCTCTGAAAGTTGCATTTAATAGGTCTTGTGTCAGGAGTTTCCAAGACCACCTCCAGGTTCAGTGAGTCATCAGGAGACTCACATGAGTTTTACAACTATAGAGTACACAACCTGATCAGCCAGGGAAAGATGTGGAGGAAACTATATGCTAGCTCCCCAGATTCCTCTCCCAGTGGAGCTGCAATGGGACATGCTCAGATCCTCCAGCAGTGACCTGTGTGGACAAACACAAAATGTTGGGAATCAGGATATTATCCCAAGCCTGAGAGACCAGGGCTTTACGAAGGGGCCAACCATGTAGAATCCTCTGTGTAGGAAATATCAAACTCCAAGTCCCCAGAAACAAAGAAGCTGTTCATCAAAATATAAATTGTTATAATAGCTTAGGCAAAAGAATGCTGGGCAATGGCAGTGAGCCCAGCTTAGTCATTCATGCATCTCATGGGGAACCAATAGATACTCTCTCTTCAGTGTCTTGAGTTGATACACTGTGTTTGGTGCGTGAGGTGTATTAAATGCCTTTAGAGTCACCATTTTTTCAGTGTACAGTGGATTCATTAGGGGCATATCCCCATTGAAAGTCAAGGAACATCAGTCCTGCACCAGTGCCATTGAGTGCCTTTCATTTGCTAGAACCGAACTAGTCATAGATAGATTTTAAATCTTCTGGGAAATAAGGCAAACATAATTGATGGTGATGAATTCATGTCATGCATGGCACCAACAGGACATTGTGTTTGGTGAGGTGCTGAGGATATGAGTATAATGGATTAGGGCTCTGAGAAGGGCCTTATTGATCAAAGGAACTCTCCAAATCCACCCCAGATTGATCCAGATGGTAAGTGAAATAAATTTCCTACCTTTTAGAGCATTTTAATGTTGTACTAAATGCAAAATCGCATTATTTACAGTGAATGGCATTTCACAATGAGAAAGTTTCCTAAATTTTGTCCAAATATCCTATTTTATGTTTTAACTATATTCAATATATAGAGGAAGCTAATGGGAAAATGCTATTATCTGAATTGTTAAAATGTCCTCAAAACTGTATGAATCTATATAGTTCACTGATTTGTTTAATTCCTTCAAGTTGCCCATAAGATGGGCATACTATTAAACACTTTTTAAGGCATTGTATTTTATAATGCTAAATACCACGTATTTTATTCTTTTGCATAATTTGTCAAATATGGGGACCTAGTTCATTTTTTAGAAAATATATTTATGGCTATATGTTAAGCTACATGCACTTTTATTTGCAATGTTTCTAGCATTGTTTTCAATATGCATACATTATTTTAAATATATGGTCTTGAAGCCATTGAAATTTCTTTTTCTGGTTTTTCTCTATTTAAAACCTGTTTGCAAGCAAATATTATATTTCCAAATGTCTTATAAAATGTGTTCCTCCTGATTGGGAAGGGAGCAGTACTGAGAAACCTGAGCTATTCACTTTCTGCTGAGTAAGGGAAACCTGTCTTCTTTCTTGGTTTAATATTTCCAACAGGAGGTAAAACTAAGCAGTAAAAACCTCCCACTTAATATTGTGTTTTAGAAATGCTTTATTTCAGCATTATTCTAAGGATGCAGTTCTTTAAACAACACAGATGATAAGAATAGGTCAATCCCAGAGGCATTTAGTACCCTGTTTTCTATATCCATATTGGCTCTGGACTTTTATTATTCCAGGGCCAGGGAATGTGGGTTTCTGTGTTTCTGTTCCTATGCTTGAAGATTAGTGAAAGGGACTAGGGGATGAACTACTTTCTAAAAGTAAGACTTTAAGAGTAGTATGTATATGACTGGTTTAATGGTGCTGATGAAATTTAAACCATCCTGGAAATAAGGGAGCTTGGACAGTGGTTACTAATTCAAGGACTAGGAAGAGGGAGTCACATCTGCTTAAACACTAGCACCTTTTAAATATTAACAAGGTGAACAAGGCATTTTGCATTGATGAGGAAACAGCATTTCACAGATATTTTGATCCCTTTTTCTGTCTCAGGGCTTTCCAGGAAACAAAGTCAGTGTAGTGCATTACAGACTCCAGCCTCCCTTGGAAGTCAAGTTCTTGCATTTCCTGCCTTTTCCTGGAACCCCAAAGACAGAATTGGGATGTGGATTAAAGTGTATAGATGTGCATATAGTGTCTTTCTCCCTGACTCAACGTCAGAGTGACATATTGTAAGAGCCACACTGAAAGTGAATGCAGCTTTTTATCTTCCACACTTCTGTTTGAACAGATTTTTTTTAACAGAAAACCTCCATAATGTTCTTTATGATACAGTTGACTTCAAAGGAGGACTTGAATGGAGATTTATTTACCTTTAGATTTTCAGAGGTTAGCCAATTACTGCTTCAGAGTCAGCAGTTAAAAAAGTAATGATGTTCAAGTCAACAACAGTAATGTACTGTGACTGATAGTGCTATTTCTGATGCTGACATGACCTTCAGTGTGGGACACACTGTCACTGCTGGGTGCAGATGTCCTGTCTTCCCCATACCCTAGGATGACTTAGTTCTCCCTCCACTTTTCTCTGCTTCCCTGTGGAACCTTCTTTTGTACAATGCACTGCAACTTAATAATTTACTCTTAACTTGGAAATGTAGTTTGCATATTGTATTTTCCCTCTTTTCTCACCTGATGATAAAAGTAGTAAAATTTGCAGCCAAGGTTAGCATAAAGTACAGACAAAAAGCATTCAGTAAAATATAGGTGCAAGACAATCATATAGTTGCCATTTGGGTATTTCTTAAATTTACACAAAAGAAATAAAATATTAACAAAATATTTGTCTAGAAAACTGGGGACTAACCCACTGGTTTGCTGTTCATTCAGAGCATCCTTCCACACCCAAGCCCAAGCTATTATATATTGATCTAGGGTTTAAGAACAGATCTGTATTTTTTCCCCAAGTTTGATTCTCATTACTACTATACTATTTATGTAGTCATTTCTTTATTCCCTCATTTATCATATAAAAATTTATTGGATGCTGACTGCTTGAGGGAACTGTGTCTGGTGAAGGGTATGAGGGATGATTCTAAAATTCTTCATTTGCTTTATCAAAGTTTTATGAGAAGTTATAAAATTATATAAAGCAAGCGAAGGACATGGATAGTAATATAGGAGCTATGGAGAGTATTAGTCAGCTTTCCATTTCTGTGAAAAAAGATCTGGAATAATCAACCTGAAAAGAAGAAAAGCTTATTTTGGCTCACAGGTTCAAATGTTTCACTCTATGGTCACTTGACCCTATTGCTTTGGGATTATGGAAGCACATTGCATAATGGCAGGAAGTGTGTGGTAGTACAATGCTGCTTACCTCGTGGTGGCTGGAAAGCAAAGAGAGAAAGAACAGTCCTGAGGTTGCAATATCTTCTTCAAGCAAACATCCCAAATAGTCTAACTTCTTCTCACTAAAGTATACCTCTCAAAGGTTCTACGACTTCCTAACAGTGCCCAGCTGAGGACAAAGCCTCTTAACATGTAGGCCTTGGGACAACATTCTGGATGCAAACTGGTACATAGGGTCAAGGGTTGCCATGGGAGAAGGCAGAGTCCACCTTCTCTTCCTCTCTGTAGAAAGGGGTATGTAATAACTTGGGCTGCCATAACAACATGCCATGACAGAGTTGATTGAACAATAGAAATTATTGACTCAAAGTTCTGGAGGTTGTAAAGCTGAGATCCAGATGTTGTTAGGATGTTTTCTTCTCAGAATTCTTTCATGGAATTGTGTATGCCATCACCTCCCTATGTCCTCACCTGGTCTTCCCTATTGTGTGTCTTTGTCCTAATCTCTTTTTTGTATGTACATATGTTAATATATTTATTTATTATTATCACATGCTAGCTGTATAAATTAATGTGTTTCATTGTGTCATTTCCATACATGTACATATCATGCATTGATCTTTTTTCTACCCTTGCTCATTTTCCCCTCTCCCTGCTGCCTGCTTCCTGGGCCCAAATGATCCTTCTTTCTAAATATCTTTTTTGGTTTTTAATTTCCACATATGAGAGAAAACATGCAATAGTTGCCTTACTGTATCTGAATTATTTCATTTAACAAGATCCTCTTCTATCTGTTTTCCTACAAATGATAGGATTTCATATTTCTTTGGCTGAATAATACTCTATTATGTATATATATATATATATATATATATATATATATATATATATATATATATATATATATATGTATATATACTATATTTGCTTTATTTATGCATCTGTTGATGGGCACCTTGGCTGAGTCCATGTCTTACCTATTGTGAATAGTGTCACTATAAACATGATCATTTAGGTGTCTTTTTTCATTTGCTGATTTCATTTCCTTTGAATAAATACCCAGCAGTGCTATAGATGGGTCACATGGTAATTCTATTTTGATTTTCTAAGGAACATCCATACTGTTTTCTATAGATATTGTACTAATTTACATTCTTACCAACATTGTATATGGTTCCGTTTATTCCACATCCTTACCTTCAATCACTTTCTTTGTTACTGTTTTTTTTTTTTTTAATAATAACTATTCCAACTGGAATAACCATCTTACCCAACTGGTTTGGTATGTTTGATTTGTATTTCTGTAATGGCTAAAGATGTTTAGCTTTTTCACATATACTTATTGGCAATTTGCATTTCTTCTTTTGAGAAGTGTCTATTCAGTCACTTGTCCATTTTTATTATATTACTTGCTTTTTGATTGTTAAGTTTTTCCCATATTCATCCTCTGTCAGATGAATAGCTACCAAAGATTGTCTCTTATTCTCTTTTTTGTCTTTCACTGTGCTGATTGTAGTCTTAGCCGTGCAGAAGTTTTTTAATTCTGTGCAATCCTGTTTGTTCATTCTTATTCTGATTTCCTGTGCTGTTAGAGACGTAACTTGGAAATATTTGCTTATGCCATAATCTTGAAGTGTTTCCTCCATGTTCTTTCTAGTAGTTTTGAAGGACTCATCTTACATTAAGGTCTTTAATCCTGAGTTGATTTTTGTACAGGGTAAGAGAGAAATCTAGTTTCAGTGTTCTACATGTGAATAGCCAGTTTCCCCAGCACCATTTGTTGAAGAAGTCTGTTCTTTCTGGAATGTTTTGGCACCTTTGTTGATAATCAGTTGCAATGTGTATTTTTTTCTGAGTTCTCTGTCCTGTTCTATTACTGTACCTGCCTCTTTTTATGCCAATACTATACTGTTGTTGTTACTATGGCTCTCAGGTATAATTTGAATTCAGGTATTGTGGTGCATCTAGTATTGCTCTTTTTGCTCAAAATTGCTATAACTATTCTTGGTCTTTATTGCTTACATATGAATTTTTGATTTTTTGTTTCTGTTCTAAGAAGAATTTCATTGGTGTTTTGTTGAGGATTGCAGTGAATTGTAGATTGCTTTGGGTAGTATGGTCATTTTAACAATACTGATTCTCCCGATTCATGAACATAATAGGTGTTTTTAACTTCTAGTGTGTTCTTCAAACTCTTTCTTCAGTATTTTGTAATTTGTATTGTAAAAACTTTTCACATTCTTAGATTTATTCCTCAGTATTTCTTCTGCTTCTTCTTTTCCTCCTCTTCCTCTTCCCTTTTTTCCTCCTCCTCCTCCTTCATTTTTTTGAATGAGATTGTTTTCCTGATTTCTTTCTCAGATAATTCATTATTGGTACATGCATAAGCAACTGATTTTTTTTAAATGCATGCTAATATTGAATCCTACTTCATTGAATTTATCAGTTTTACTTTTGATGTTTTTTCCCCCCAGATTTCTAGGTATTCAATCATCATCAACAAACAGGGCTAATTTGATTTGCTAGTTTCTCTTTTTCCTGATCTTATAGGAAGCACTTTAGGCTTTTCTCAGTTTAGCATAATATATAGCCTTCACTGTATTGAGACATGATCTCACTATGTTTATTCAGGGTTTTCATCATAAAGAGTTGCTGAATTTTATCAAATGATTTTTTTGCATCAATTGAGATAATCATGTGATTTTAATTCTTGATTTTACTTAGTGCTATATTACATTTATTGAATTGTGTGTTGAACCATTCCTGTATCATTGGAATGAAACAAACTTGGTCATGGCATACTGTCTTTTTAATGCACTATTAAATTTAATCTGAAAGTACTTTATCAAAGATTTTTATATCTATGTTTATCAGAGATATTGGTCTGTAGTTGTCTTGTTCTGTTGTGTCCTTTACAGGTTTTGTTAGCAAGATAAAACTGGCTTCATAGAATGAGTTTGAAAGCTTTCTTTTCCTGTTTTATGAATTAGTTTGTGTAGCATTGGATTCTTTAAAAATTAGGTAAAATTCAGCAATGATTCCTTCTGGTTCTAGGATCATTCTTTTTTGTTGTTGTTGTTCCCCTTCTTTTAAACAAAACATTTTATTACTGCTTCAATCTTAATACCTGTCATTAATTTATTTGGGTATTTTATATCTTCTTGGTTCCATTTTGGCAAGTCATATGTGTCCAGAAATTTTTCCATTTCTTCTAGATTTTCTAATTTATTAGGCATAGTCCCACCCTCCAACCCCCGCCCCCACCCCCCAAAAAATTTTCATACTGATTTTTTGAATTTCACTGTACCTGTTAAAATTAGTTTTTTGGGGGGTGTAATTTTGTTTATTTTTGCCTTCTTTCTTTTTGTCAGTTTAGCTAAGGGTTTGTCAATATTATTATTTCAGCAAACCAACTGTTTCATTGATGCTTTCTATTATTCTTTTAGTCTCTAATTCATTTATTTCTTTTCTGATTCTTACTGAGTCTTTCCTTCTATGGATTTTGGATTTGGTTTGTTCTTGTTTTTGTAACATTTTGTATTATGATTAATCACAATGTTATTGATTTTTTTATTTTTTAAAATTTTTTATGTAGGCATTCATTCCTATAAACATGTCTGTTAGTACTATTTTTCCTGTTCTGGTAGTTGTGATTCTATATCATTTGATACAAAGAATTTTAAAATTTCCCCTCTGATTTCTTCTATGATCTACTGTTCATTTAGTACTGTGTTGCTCAATCTCCATGTGTTTGTGTAATTTCTGCAGTTATTTCTAGTTTCTTTTCATTGTGATCAGATAAAATATAAAAATTTATTTCATTTAAAAAAATTGGTACAACTTGCTCCATGGCCTAATAGATAGTCTATTTTGGAAAACTTTTTTTGTGTATGCTGAATAAAATAATGTATATTTTGCAACTGTTGCATGGAATATTTTGTAGATGTTTGTTAAATCCATTCAGTCTATAGTACAATGTAAGTCTAATGTTTCTTTGCTAATTTTTTAAAAAATCTGGATAATGTATTTATTGTGGCCTGTTTCTATTTCTCTCTAATTATGTTGTTTTTAAAAATTGATTGCTCTGAGACATTGCTTATGTATTTATAATAATTATGTCTTTGTGATGAATTGTTCCCTTGATAAATACATAGTGATCTTTTTTCTCTTCTAATTTTATTTTAAAGTCTGTTTTGTCAATTATAAATGTAGCCACTCCCTTTTTTGCTTTTGGATTCCCTTTGTTCGGAACATCATTTTCCATTCTTTCACTTTTGGTGTGTGTATATCTTTGTACCTTATGTACAAAGACATACACAAACCAAGAATGTATATCTGGTCTTATTTTTTAATCCATTCAGCCAATCTGTATCTTTTATATGGAAAATTAAAAACATTTACATTCAGGGTGATTATGAAAAAGTATATATTTTTTCCTGTCATTTTGTTCTTTTTTCTTCTGGTGGTTTTTAATATTCTTTGTTTTTTTTCTCCTAGAAGTTTGATTGTCTGTTATATTGATAATGTATGATACTTTACTATTTATCATTTGCATGTCAACTCCTCTTGTGGGATTTAATTTTTTACATTTACTAATGATTTTATCTTCCTCTTCTGGGTATATTATTCCCTTTTATATTATCTTAGCTTTTCATTACTTTGACAAAATATCTGAGAAAATATCTTCTTAGTTACAGAGGTATTATTCTGTGGTTGGCCAGCTACATTCCTTTATGCCTAAGGTAGAGGCAGAACATCATGGCAGAAGTGCTTGGTGGAGAAAATATGCTCACCTCCAGGCAGCTGGGAAGCAGAGAAAGTGACAGTAAGAGGCTAATGACAAGATATAATTCCCAAGGGCCCGCCCCCAAAGACCTACTCCCTTAACTAGATCCCACTTCTTACAGTTTCTACCACCTCCCAGTAATTCATTCATATTACAAAGCCATCAATGGGTGAATCAACTTATGAAGTCAAAGTCCTCTTGATTCTATTATTTTCTAATAGCACCACCCTAAATACTACTACATTGGAGATCAAGCCTTCAGAGTATTCGCTTTTTAGGGGACATTCTGGATTCAAACCATAATGAGTGTCTGCAGTGATGCTGGCATAGTGGTCATACCTTTATTTATTCTTAATCAAAGCTCTTTATCTTTCTTTTTTTTCTTGAAGACTAACACTGCTAGACATATCAGTCTTTTTTTGGCATTCCACCCCTTACCCAGACTATATTTTTTTTTTCAAATATCACCAGTCAGAATGGATTATAGTTAATCATAATAAGGACCTTATTACCTTAATTACTACTTTAATGGACCTATTGCCAAATCAAGTCACATTCTGAAGTATTGGTGGTTGAGACCACATATGAATTTGGGGGCACATAACTCAACTATAATAGGCAGGTATGGAGAGTTTGGTTGTCTGTGGTGAGCATCAGAGACCTCAGGGTCACCATAGTGTTTATAGCAGGGATGCTCATACGGCCTGTTGATGAGGGTGGGGTGGCATGGCTGGAGAAACTATGCCTTTGTTTCCCCAGCAAGGGACAATAAGTGACCTCATGCATGAGTCAGTAAACAGCCAAAGGACAACCAGGGTCTCTG
This sequence comes from Ictidomys tridecemlineatus, assembly GCF_052094955.1. Lineage (NCBI taxonomy): Eukaryota > Metazoa > Chordata > Mammalia > Rodentia > Sciuridae > Ictidomys > Ictidomys tridecemlineatus. The sequence continues at coordinate 61,043,667 of NC_135489.1, forward strand.
AGACTTGTTAATTGGTTGGTTGATTGACAAAAATGAATGATGTTATGTACATTATTAGTAGTCAGACATAATGTGGATTTAAATCCAAAGTGGATGTGCAGAATATTATAAATTTGGGGTCCATGTAACATAACTTAGAAGACAAAACTAGTGTGATGTCACTCATTGAAAGTAAAATACTGATTTAATTTATCCTTGGGTTTAATCTGATGTTCATAGTGATATTGTGAGAGTAATCAATATTTTAAATATGTAACCAGTTTAAAGAAATGGCTAGAAGCTTAAATACACATTGATTTCCTTCTCTTTACATTAGGTCATCTTCACCAACATCAGTCATCCCAAAAGGATGTGATGAAGCCTCACTGTGTCTTATCAACACTGTGAATATAATAGGGTCATTTTGCATTTTCCTATCAGTTGGCCAAGACAGAATCCAAGGTTAGCCTGGGTCCAGGTCTATGGGGAATGAGAGAAGCAAGAATGATTTGATAGGATTCTCTGAAGTAAAATGTGCTGTCCTCAATTCTGAGATTATGTCCTTCTTAAATTATGCATTAAGTTTTACTTACTTTTAAGAAATTGAAGTCATAAAGTCAGTTTTATGTTTTTTAAAATATATTTTTATTAGTTGTTGATGGATCTTTATTTTATTTATTTATACGTGGTGCTGAGAATCAAACCCAGTGTCTCACACATGCCAGGCAAATGTGGTACCACTGAGCCCCAGCCCCAGCCCTGAGTTTGAGGTTTGAGTCAGGAGGATACTCACAACTTAAACAGACCAATATCAATGGATGAAATAGAAGAAGCAATCAAAAGACTACCAACCAAGAAAAGCCCAGGACCAGATGGGTATACAGCGGAGTTTTACAAAACCTTTAAAGAAGAATTAATACCAATACTTTTCAAGTTATTTCAGGAAATAGAAAAAGAGGGAGCTCTGCCAAATTTATTCTATGAGGCCAACATCACCCAGATTCCGAAACCAGACAAAGACACCTCAAAGAAAGAAAACTACAGACCAATATCTCTGATGAACCTAGATGCAAAAATCCTCAATAAAATTCTGGCGAATCTGATACAAAGGCACATCAAAAAAATTGTGCACCATGATCAAGTAGGATTCATCCCTGGGATGCAAGGATGGTTCAACATATGGAAATCAATAAATGTTATTCACCACATCAATAGACTTAAAGATAAGAACCATATGATCATCTCGATAGATGCAGAAAAAGCATTCAACAAAGTACAGCATCCCTTTATGTTCAAAACATTAGAAAAACTAGGGATAACAGGAACTTACCTCGACATTGTAAAAGCTATCTATGCTGAGCCTCAGGCTAGCATCATTCTGAATGGAGAAAAATTGAAGGCATTCCCTCTAAAATCTGGAACAAGACAGGGATGCCCTCTATCACCACTTCTATTTAATATAGTTCTCAAAATACTGGCCAGAGCACTTAGAAAGACGAAAGAAATTAAAGGCATAAAAATAGGAAAAGAAGAACTTAAATTATCACTATTTGCAGATGATATGATTCTATACCTAGAAGACCCAAAAGAGTCTACAAAGAAACTACTAGAACTAATAAATGAATTCAGCAAAGTGGCAGGATATAAAATCAACATGCATAAATCAAAGGCATTTCTGTATATCAGTGACAAAACTTCTGAAATGGAAATGAGGAAAAACACTCCATTCACAATATCCTCAAAAAAAAAAATAAAATAAAATACTTGGGAATCAACCTAACAAAAGAGGTGAAACATTTATACAATGAAAATTACAGAACCCTAAAAAGAGACGTAGAAGAAGATCTTAGAAGATGGAAAATATACCCTGTTCATGGATAGGCAGAACTAACATCATCAAAATGGCAATATTACCAAAAGTTCTCTATAGGTTTAATGCAATGCCAATCAAAATCCCAATGACATTTCTTGTAGAAATAGATTAAGCAATCATGAAATTCATATGGAAAAATAAAAGACCCAGAATAGCAAAAGCAATTCTAAGCAGGAAGTGTGAATCAGGCAGTATAGCGATACCAGATTTCAAACTATATTACCGAGCAATAGTAACAAAAACAGCATGGTACTGGTACCAAAACAGGCGGGTGGACCAATGGTACAGAATAGAGGACACAGAGACTAATCCACAAAGCTACAACTATCTTATATTTGATAAAGGAGCTAAAAGCAAGCAATGGAGGAAGGATAGCATCTTCAACAAATGGTGTTGGGAAAACTGGAAATCCATATGCAACAAAATGAATCTGAATCCCCTCCTCTCGCCATGCACAAAAGTTAACTCAAAGTGGATCAAGGAGCTAGATATCAAATCAGAGATTCTGCGTCTGATAGAAGAAAAAGTTGGCTCCGATCTACATATTGTGGGGTCGGGCTCCAAATTCCTTAATAGGACACCCATAGCACAAGAGTTAATAACAAGAATCAACAAATGGGACTTACTTAAACTGAAAAGTTTTTTCTCAGCAAGAGAAACAATAAGAGAGGTAAATAGGGAGCCTACATCATGGGAACAAATTTTTACTCCTCACACTTCAGATAGAGCCCTAATATCCAGAGTATACAAAGAACTCAAAAAATTAGACAATAAGATAACAAATAACCCAATCAACAAATGGGCCAAGGACCTGAACAGACACTTCTCAGAGGAGGACATACAATCAATCAACAAGTACATGAAAAAATGCTCACCATCTCTAGCAGTCAGAGAAATGCAAATCAAAACCACCCTAAGATACCATCTCACTCCAGTAAGATTGGCAGACATTATGAAGTCAAACAACAACAAGTGCTGGCGAGGATGTGGGGAAAAGGGTACTCTTGTACATTGCTGGTGGGACTGCAAACTGGTATGGCCAATTTGGAAAGCAGTATGGAGATTCCTGGGAAAGCTGGGAATGGAATCTCGGACTATTCCCTGAAGACCTTAAAAGAGCATACTACAGGGATACTGCCACACGATGTTCATAGCAGCACAATTCACAATTGCTAGACTGTGGAACCAACCCAGATGCCCTTCAATAGATGAATGGATAAAAAAAAATGTGGCATTTATACACCATGGAGTATTACGCAGCACTAAAAAATGACAAAATCATGGAATTTGCAGGGAAATGGATGGCACTAGAGCAGATTATGCTTAGTGAAGCTAGCCAATCCCTAAAAAACAAATACCAAATGTCTTCTTTGATATAATGAGAGCAACTAAGAACAGAGCAGGGAGGAAGAGCAGGAAGAAAAGATTAACATTAAGCAGATACATGAGGTGGCAGGGAAAGGGAGAGAAAAGGGAAATTGCATGGTAATGGAGGGAGACCCTCATTGTTATACAAAATTACATATAAGAGGTTGTGAGGGGAATGGGAAAATAAACAAGGAGATAAATGAATTACAGTAGGTGGGGTAGAGAGAGAAGTGGAAGGGGAGGGGAGGGGGGATAGTAGAGGATAGGAAAGGTAGCAGAATACAACAGTTACTAATAGGGCATTATGTAAAAATGTGGATGTGTAACCAATGTGATTCTGCAATCTGTATTTGGGGTAAAATTGGGAGTTCATAACCCACTTGAATCTAATGTATGAAATATGATATGTCAAGAGCTTTATAATGTTTTGAACAACCAATAAAAAATGTTTTTACATTTTTACTGGGCCAAGGCAAAAAAAAAATATATATATATATATATATATATATCATACCTTGATTTGGAAATATCAAGTGTTTACTTAGAGCCTTCATAAATATATAAAGCTTAACATTATTCTTGTAATGCAGCATCTCCTGGGCCCCAGGTCAGCTGCAGGAGCTGTGCAGTCAATCACAGGCAGCTTGGGTGAGGAAGAAAGTGTTGGAAACTGGGAAGAGTTGTCTTTGTCTTCCTCATTGTTAGTGAGCAGGTGGTAGGGTACCTCCCTGGCCTGTGCCACTCCAGGTCCCTGTTGATCTTGGGGTTGGAAATGAAGAGGAATATTCTCCATGCACAAGGTCTAAAGGGTGGTCTCTGTCAATTACTCCTCTAAGCAGAGTGTGATGACCCCAGCTGTGGGTATCCCTCTGCAGGATTTGCAGATGACATTTTCTAGTTATAATTAAAGAACCCAGAATGGCCTTGTGGCTTAAGAACATTCCTGCCAAGAACTTACAGACTATGATGGGAACAAGCTTCGTCTGCCAATTGACTAGTGAAACCTATGATAAACTAGTCACAACTGCAAGAAATGAGGACTTTTGAAATGCATTTATTATCCTGCCAGTGGCAAAGAACTTTCCCTGAGGGTCATAGCAGAGTCATTAAAAATAGAGGCTTTTATTAGTTATATTAAATACTGAGCAGTCCCTTTTGTAATGTGCTGTGGGTTATATAGTATATACTGTTAACCACCTTTTTTTGAATATATAAATTTTTAGTTGTAGATGGACACAATATCTTTATTTTATTTATTTTTATGTGGTGCTGAGGATCAATCCAAGTGCCTCACACATGTGAGGCAAGTGCTCTACCACTGAGCTATGGCCCCAACCCCTGCCCTGTTAACCTTCTTTATCTGCAGTCCTTATCCGTGGATTCAACTAACCTCAAATCAAAAATATTGACAAAGAAAAATTTGTCTGTATTGAACACATACAGACTTTTTTCTCCTTGCTATTTTTTTCTTAAACAATACTGTAAAACAACTATTTACTGTGAAAAAAAACAGTATTTTTTTTCTTAAACAATACTGTAAAACAATTATTTACTGTGAAAGGACGTACTGTTGCCTTTGGGTAATGTTGAGTGTGTCACACACACCCAGGGAGGTGCCAGCACTACAGGTATCCTGAGTGCATCTGATGACAGAGGACAGAAGGGAAAAACTGATGTTTCACTGGTCTGTGGGATTGAACTATCCTTTCTTGTAAAGGAAAAAGAAATATTTTTCAATAAGCCTGAAATCTATGGCACAACTAAAAGAGGAGGGAGAGCTCAGGGCAAATAATTTTTTAGCAAGAAAATATGCATTACATCTGCATAATTTGGATTATGAATATTTTTGGTTAGAGAACCTAAGCACACAATGCATTATTGGAAGAAAATTCTAAGAAAATCATCTTCATTACACAAAAGTTTAGTAATGAGTTATTAATATTATTTCAGGGAATATTTTGTTGAAATATTCAATAAAATGGAATCAAGAGTTGAATCCCATTGGCATTATTAAGTAAACATTAATGAAGTGGGATAAGATATATTTACATTGATTACATTTTCCCATTTTAATTTTATTCATATTTTAGTAAGGTTAACAAGATAAAGATATCAGAATGTTCACCTTGCTCACACTCATAATCACTACCACAACTTATTCAGTCATGTAAATTTAATATTATTTTGATTAATGACCATAACAACTTTATTTAGGTTACAGTGGGCCATGAGTGGTGATGGGCTTGGAGAAGGCAGTGGGACAGGAGATGGCATTGGGTCAGGAGATGACATTGGTACAGGAGAAGGCAATCAACATCTTAATAATATTTAGTTTTTCTATCCATATTATCATCAAATAACTTCTCATTCATTTAGATCTTTTTTGATTTAGTCCATCACAGTTTTAAAGTTTTCCTCATATAGATCCCTGCTCCTCCACCAGTGGGTGCCTGCCCCTACTGCCCCACACTCCCTGCAGGAAGGGGTTCCTGTGGCACCCCTTCCCCTGCACACACTTAGCTCACTGGCAGCCATCTGCCCCAAGACAAATGGGGACATGCTGCACTTGCAATTGGCAGCTTCCTGGAATCCCTATCCCCTACCCCAGAAGTGTCATATGTCAGTGTCATAAAAAGACATGAGGCTGGGGGGGGGTTGGCAAGTGGCAGCTGCCAGTCACTTTCTGAGTAGACCAGGGTGGGGGCATCTAATGTACCAGAAGGCATCCTGGGGCTCTACCATGAGCAAAGCCAGGGGTAGGGCATGTGAGGGTATATTCACTGGTCCTCATCTGGGGGACACATCCAGCAGAGGCACCCAGAGCACATGAGTGTTGCTGGCCCGAGAGGACAGGGCTGAGCCTGACACTTGGTCTCTGCCCACCAAGTGCCAGCTGACCAGCCCACATTACCTCCTCCAGGACACTACCCCAGGAATGTACCCTGGACCCTGGTTCTGACCTGAGAATGTTCCACTGGGCTTCACTAGGGTTGTGCCCAAGCCACACCTGTGGGAGGCGTAGAGGGAACCAAGTTCAGTAAGTGCCTTCTGGGGGACCCTGTTCATGTTCACAGCACTCCTGGGAACTGGGCTTAGCATCCCCATCCTAAGAGGAGAAAATGAGTCTCTTAAAGGTTTTCAAAGGCTGCTTCAGTCTTATAGCTTTTCAGCAGTAGGGGTCAAATCCTGCTCTGGTCTGCCAGTATGTGACACTTGGTTCAGGCACAGTGCCCAGGGCAGCCTGTCTCTGAGCTATGCCAGGGCTGCTCTGCACCTTGTGGCCTACCCACCTCTATGCCATACTTGTCCCTGGGCCCAGCCCCTCCTTTCCTCTTGCTCTGTGATATACTCCTGCCCTGCCCTCCTCCCTGCCCTGAAGATGCTGTTTGTAATCTTTGATTCCCACAGAGCTGCAAAAACCACCTGCCTGCATAGCTGTCTCTCCCCAGCACTGCCCTGTCCCCTGTCAGTGCCCTCTCTTGAACACTACTCATTTTGGCAGGTGACTGAGGAATGAATGAAGGGACTGAGGCAGCAGAAACCAGAGTGTATGCCCAGTGTTTGGTGGCAGTGGTAGAGGAGGAGGAGTGAGGCCCAGCCCCACTCGGCCCTGCAGGTCCTTCCCTCTTTCTCTTCCCTGCTAGAGGCTGAATCCAAATCCAACTGATGCTCCAGGTTGATTGGCTGTCTCTCCCTTCTAGCAGGAAGGATCCTGCCTCACACTTACCCATATAGTTAATTGATACCCAAGTAATGTGTCATGGAGACCTCATTATATGCCAAGTGGATCCCCTAAGCCGTTTATGTCAGTGCCTCAGAAACAAGATCAGCAAGTTAATAATGGGCCCTTAGTCACACTCTTCCCTCTGGCATTGAAAGAGAATTACTGGGAGATGGGACAGGGCACTATTGGGAAGAGATGGTGTCTTCCTAGGGCCTTGGGGTGAATAAAACTTTATGAGTCCCTGGAGCTTCTACACTTCTACAGGGGCCTCAGCCTCAGTTTCCCCACCTGGTGTTTTCCCTCTGTACAACAGTGCCTTGACTTTCCACTGAGAAACCTCATTTCCATATGTGGGTGGAGGCTGGCTTTGCCCCTGGCTCTGGCCACCCTGAGCCACAGTGACATGCTCAGGGAAAGACCTGTGACAGGCTGGGCCAGTGAAGGTGCACCACCTGGGGTATCTCCTGGAGCCATTCAGCTAGAATACCCCACGTATAGGGTCACTAGATACAGGAGTGAGGAAACCTGGGGCTGATTCTGAGCCCACACAGGGCAGGGCTGATGAAGAGCCAGGAGGCAGCTAGGCCATGCAGTGTTGGTTCTCCTTGGACCCAGTTTTGCTTCAGGTGGTTTCTGTCACACACAACCTGTAAGTTCTGATTACACACAGGGCAATGTGGCTAGTACACCTGCACGCTCTTACTCCAGGATTCACCCACCTGAGAGCCTGTGAGGAGTCCCCAGGGAGGATGACAGCCTGGTAAAAGTCCAGGCTTGGAGCAGGGAATGCTTGAGGATAGCTACACTCTTCCCTCAGGGGTCTGCTGCCCATGCTGGGAGCCATGGACAGGAGAAACTAACAGAAGCTGATAAGCAGTGAAGCTGGAGGAGGGTTCCTAGTACCTCGAAGCCAAGGCAGACAGCCCAGCGCAGTGGTGCCATTGTTTGGGCTTTGAGTGTCCCTGAGAGGCCCATGTGTTAGGCTTGGTCCCCAGCCCATGGCCCTATCCAGAGGTGGTGGAACCTGTAGAAGGTGGGACTAGTGGGCAGTCCTAGGTTGCTAGGGGTGTGGTCTCCAGGACAGAGTGGACCCCTGGTCTCTTCCTGTTTTCTCCCTGGCTTCCATGAAGTGAGTAGCTTTATTCCTGCCATGATGTGCTGCCCTGCCACAGGTACAAAAGTAACGGGAGCAGGTGACCATGAACTGAAACCTGGAAACATGAACGTTCCTTCTTTTTAAGGTGATTTTCTTAAGTATTTTATCACAATAACAGAAAGCTGGCTAGCACAGGTAGGCTCAACCCACACAAAACTGTGGGCTCAGAGGAGAAGCCAGCAGGCCCTCAAGGCAGATGGGCTTCAACATGGTGACATCCTTCAGGGCAGTTCATATCCAGGCTGTTGACAGACACCTGAAATCTTATGCAAGTTAACAAAAAAAGCTTCACTCCTAGGTCTTCCAGCTGGAAGATCAGGGCTGGGGTGCTGTCTCTGAGGCAGGGGCAGGTTGGGCTGGTACTTTTGCCTCTCAGTATTAAACCAGGGAATTGTCCAAAACATAGGGCTGTGTGGGCTGTGGGAAGGAGGGGATGCCAACCAGAAGCAGACAGAAGAACTTCCCAGGCTAGAGTAAAGAGAAATCCCTGATGGTAAATGGTGCACAGGTGTGAAGATGACCTTGACAGATGCATGCCTGAGGAAGAATGGCTCTGTGTTGCTTATCTTTTGCTGTTTAACAAGTAATCCCAGAACAAATATTTACTACCACACAGTTTCTAGGGGACAGGAATCTGGAAGCAGAATGGTGGAGGACTCAGGCTGTAGGTGTCATGAAGTTGCTTGAAGTCAAGAGGACAGCTGAGGCACCATCCTCCCAAGTCTGAGGGCTAGAGGACCACTTCCAAAATGGTGTCCTTGCATGGCTAATGGCAGGAGGCTTGCACTCCTAGCCAAGTGGACCCATTCACAGAGTGGCTTTTGATGGGGCAGGGGACCTCCCTCAAAGCAAATGCCAAAAGGAGGAGGCAGAGAGGAAGAGAAAGAGGGGGACAGAATGAAAGAAAGGGAGAGGTAGAGAAAGACAGGGAGAAGGAAAGAAAAAAAAAGAGAGAAAAACAGGAAGAAAAAGAAATAGAGAGAGAGCAAAGCAGAGAGGAAGAGGAAAGGAGTGGGGGAGAAATTGAAACAGGGAGAGTGAAAGGGGCGATAAAGAGCAGTGGGAAGGGGAGACCACATCCAAGACAAGAGCCACAGTGTGTGCTGTAACCTAAACTGGAGCCCGGGAGAGAGCCATTGCTTCTGCCATCCTCTGTTTGTCATATAGACCCACCTTGTGCCATGCAGCAGGACAGGGACATCAGTTCCAGGAGGGCAGACCACTGGGCTGTCTTGGAGGCCAGCTACCACAGGCTGTAGGAAAAATTAAGCATGTAGATTGCCTGATGTTTTCAGTACCAAAAAGAGATTCATATTCCATTTTATTCCATGGCAGGATTTGAGGATAAGTAATGGACACATAGAAAATACCCACCCCCCAAATGAGGCAATTATTAAATCCAGGAAAAACAAGAGTTTATATAGAGATGTAAGTACAACACGTTACTCAGTGGTAACCAGTGTATGCAAAGAAACATGTTGTACATAGTGAACCCTTATTAATGGGAATGGGAGGAAGCAGGACGAGTGTGCTGTGTGTGCACACATGTGTGCACGTGTGCATCTGGGCTCCATGAAAGAACTTTGAATCCCCACAGTGGGATGTCAATGGGTAATTTCTAAGTCTGAAAAGAAAAGGAAAAAGCAGCAGTAACATTGCTATTCAGAAGTAAATACCAAGAGACCAGCCTAAAGGAGGATGGGGAAAGCAGCAGGGGCATGCAAGAAGCGCTGGGTTCCATCCCAAGCCCCACAGAACTATCTGATCATCCAGACTATGCACATTTATGGCTTTGTTTAGGGAAACACACACACACACACACACACACACACACACACACACACACACACACAAATGAAATTTAAATCACCAAAAACAAAACCCAAAGCACCCAAGCTGCCTCTTCCTGGGTCTGGGACCCCCAGTGTCCTTCTCCTCTTCCTCCTCTTCCATAGGTGCCCTAGATCTTTCCACTCTGTTCTGGCCTTCACCTTGTGCATCTGGCCTGCCATCACCTCTGGTTGCCCTCTGCAGGGCCTCACCACCTTCCTGTACTGGCCTCTGGTGTCAGAGGCTGAAGGGCTTAGTTGCCTGGCTGGAGTGGGGCAGAGCAGGCTGTGCTCCTTGCCCACCACCTACCTGCCACTTACTGGCATGCCAGTACAGCCACCTCTGCTGTATTAGTAATTGGCAAAACTGTAGAAGTGGCTTTGCCAGGGGAGTGCAGTGGGGACCACTGGGCTGCTTGGGCTGCTGATGGGGCAGGTGGGACAGACCGGTGAGCCCCCACCGCACACAGGCCCCTAGTGGCACCCCAAGTTCCTCACCTCTCTGAGGGACCTGAGATTGGGCTGCCTTGGGCAAGAGAGAGTTGTCTGCAGCTGGGGCACTGTGCCTGGAGGGTAGGGTGCAGACACCTCCTCTTTCCCCCCAAATACACAGATTATTCTGGAGACACTGGAGTAGTCCTGCTGGGGACAGGACTTGGGCCAGACGTTTCTAGAGAGTTCCCACCAAGCCAGGAGTCCATCTCACTCTCCTCCCCCTTTGGGACCTCTCCTATGTTCCCTGCCAGTCATGAGCCACAACATCGCAGCAGGACGAGCCTGGACCTCTGAAAGCAGCCACCTGTGGGCAGCTTAGGTCTTTCCTGATACTTACCTCTCCTGGCCTGGTACAAATGACTTGGAGTGCCCCAGAGTCCTGTAAATGTTCTTGAGAACAGATGTCAGACTAGAGGAGACAGAACTTGAGAATGTGCTGGCTGATTCTGAGCCAGATGCTGGACACACCCTACCTGCCCAACAGCCTGGGATTGCCCTCACACCTCCCACAGAAAGTCCTCCTCAGGCCCAGACTTCTGGATATCAGGAAAAGCCACCACTGGTGTGTGGGTGACAGGAATGCCAAGAACCTCAGTGTTTGAGGTCCTGATATGAAGACGAGGGTCTTAGGTCCTCCCAATATGAGTAGCTCTACCTGCCTTTACTGGAGACTTCATTCAACTCTCTTCTGGGGATTCCCAGCAGAGCTAGTCTGTCCTTCCAACTAGTGTCACCTGTGCCTCCTGCCATCTCTAGAAAGTTCAGCAAGGTTACCTTTTACGAGAGTGAAAGAGGGCTTGTGGGTTGTAGGTGGAGGTTGGGACAGCCCAGGTGGGGAGGAATATGAAACAGGGCTCAGTCCAAAGTGGGACCCTGGCCTCAAGAAGCCCCCCGATCCTGGCTCAGATTTGTTTAGCTGACCTCTGGGGCCTCGTGACTCATGGGCAGGAGCAGCTAATCCCCAGATGGCTCCTGCTTCAGTTACTGGTGAAGTAGGTGGGGTGGGTGGTGGGTGTCTGGCAGGCAGCAGCCCATCGTGGCAGGAGTATTTGCATCTGGCACTGGCAGTGCAGAAGCATCTATGATCAGAGGCCCACCAGAGAAGCGGGAGGGAGACCCAACTCCAAGACGCTCTCTCACACTATTTAGGACTAAGAGGCCAGTGGGCCCAGGAAGAAAATAGTGAGCCTGCAGCACCCTCACCCATTTTAGCAGGTGGTTTTTCTCTGAAGTGTGGGTTCAGGACTTGGTGGGCTCTTCTCCAACTCAAGGCACATGATCCTGCCTATTTTTGGTGGTCAAAGTACTTTTCAGGTGGCTGACCTCTCACCTGCAAGAACAGGGTCCACTCTCTGATAAGCTGAGAAGAGGACAGAGGCATGCCCAGCAGGTCTGGGATAGCACAAACCAGAGTTCTCTCAGGTTGAGGGCCTCAGAGAATCTCCTGGATTTTTTTTTTTCTCATTATGCCACTGGGAAAGAATGGACGAGAAAAGGCCTCTTAGGGCTGAAGACTCACATAGGTTTGACAGCCCATGTGCTTAAGACTTCAGCAACACCCTGGATGGGGAGAGAGCAAGGCTTTTGCTGGTGGATGCTCACAAGCCCACTCATTCACCCACATCTGCCCCAGGAGCCTGGCCCTGGTGGTATGCAGGCTGCTGCTGCCACCTGGAGGCCATTCTGCATGCCAGAAACCAGGCCGAGGCAGGACAGAGGCCCACTCTTTTAACAGTGTGTGAAGCCAGTCTCCTAGATGGTTGCCGGTAGCCTCTATTAAAGGTTACCGGCACACAGGAAGCAGTAGACTGGAGGGAGGCTTCTGGGCCCTCTCCCTCAACCCTCAGCAGTCTCCAGGGCTGGGCTGTGGAAGGCAGGGCCTCAGGTGCAGACCATGCCCCCAGCTCCTCCCAAAGGCCCAAGGGCCTGGTAGCACACAGAGAGCTGCTGCCTGAAAAAGGCAGATCTGAAGCCCGGCACACTGGCTGCTGAGTCCCTGCATAGAGGTCTGCAATCTGAAAGCTTGAGACACAAACTGGCTCCAGGTTGCTTTACACCTCCCTGCTCTGGCTGAGCTGCCTGAGCACATCAAACTTCTTCCTGCTCTGAGCTTTTGCAAATTCTGTTCCTGAGCCAGGATTTCTCTCTTCCTGAGGATGGCTTCTCTTGGATTTTCACCTTATAGCTTCTGTGGAACATGTACTAGTATGTGACTGGTGTCCCCTCACCATGACTGTGAAGGTGAGCTGTGGGCATCATGTGCTCAGCTGCAGGCTGAGTTTCTTCTCATCTGAGCCAAGTGGCTCATCAGAGTGCTGATCCCCTGACCCCTGAGCACCAGTTTAGGTGCTGGGTACCTGGCATAGCCACACCCTGGAGTTCCTGATGCCGTCATAAGCCTTCCTCAGCACTCGCCCCCCGTGTTTCTGCAAGGGCCTCTGGCTGAGGGCTGCTCCTGCTGGGCTCCTGACTGGGGACTGGTGGAGTACTGTGCCATTAGAGCTGACATCAAATTATCCTCCAGACAACCTGGTACCCAGGTACAGGAGGTCTGAGTGAGGGAGAACCTGAGTGTTGGGCACAGTGGCTTATGAGGCACAGGCAGGATATCTCAGGTAGAATTCCTGGAAACTCTGCATCCTCCTGTCTACCCTTCTGCCTCCAGGGCCCAATATGTCCACACCAGGTTCCTCAGCAAGGGGCTCATGGACTTGCCATCATCCTAGGGCCATCTTGTCCTCAAACCACTGCTCTGTGACCCCAGCAGAGCTGACAAGTGGTGAGAATTAGAGGAGCATGTGCTGAAACCCCACTGGCACAAGAGCTCTGGGCTCCAGAATCTGTAGCAGCATCAGGTCAGGCACATGGCTGCCTCCAGGCTCATTTTGTGGCCCATGGATATATAGAGAGGCTTGTTGCTGTGGCTATGTCTCTTCAGGGCCCACAGCATGGAAAGGAGATCAGATGCAGGAACACATGCCCCTAGTTCCAGGCCAGCTGCATGGACTAGAGTTTCTGATGAGGTCCTTGGTAGTAGCAGGGAGTTCTTGGACTCCTAGCCCTTAGGCTCCTTTCCCAGGCAGGGTGGGTGAGTGCTGGCATCAGAGGGTCTGAGGAGCATGTGTGCGAGTGCATGCACTGCCTCTGACCTGGCAGAGTAAGGTAAAGGCCCAGGCCAGTCACCATTCCCAGGACAGTTCCAGAACTCAGCCTGCAGGAGCTGAATCTGGAAAATGGGGAGAAAATTTGCAAAACTTGTCTTTTCTTGGTGAAGGGCTGAGGCAAGCCTTTTCCTCTTTAAAAACCAGTAAAAAGCCAGGAAAGGGAAGGGACCTATTCTGGATGATACTCTTACCGCTGTTGACCAGTGACGAGTTCTTGCTTCCCCAATGTTGAAGAATAACACCAGAAAAGCACATGCCGAGGCAAGGTCAGAGTAGAAATTAGAAGTTTATTAAAGGACAGCAGAAAAGACTTCTCCCGGAGGAAGAAGGGGACCCAAGAGGTGGAATCCATGGAAGTGCGGTTGTTTCCCCTTTTTATAGTTTTGGTGATGGAATGTAGGTTGGAAGGCCCGAGGGGTGGGACACAGGTGGGCCTAATTATCACTTTTTGGGGATGGGATTATCACTTCTCTGGGATGGGCTATCTCCAAATCTGTTGGGGCTGTTGGTTAACACTTCTTTGAGGTGGACTTTGGCCTAGGGCCTTTTTGGAACTTCATTAACATTTCATGAATTGTCCTGTGTTTTCCCCGAGTCATTTCCAGCATGGCCTCCATTTTAGATTTCACTCGATATTAGACCTGATTTACCTAACTACACTGACTACCTAACTTTAAATCTGGCTTCAATACTGTACCCAAGCAAAGCCATCTGTTCAGGTAGCCCTGAGTGTGCCTAAGGCCCCTATCTAACCTGAAAACAGGGGCTTTGAGATGGGCAGCAACTCCCTGGGACCATAGTACTGGTAAGTAGAGGAGTGGGTTAGAGCACACAGGGCCACCCTGGCAACAGGCTGTGACCAGGACTCAGCTACTAGCTTCCTTCTGCTTCTTCCCTACTAGAAACTTGGACATGTGTGGGTCACCTCCACACTTTCCTCTGGAGGGGAGAGGATGGGCTCAGCATGGGTCACATTGGCCTGGGTAGGGTCTGGACCCCCATGTCCTTCATTGATGTTTATGAAGTGAGTGCTTCACACAGGCACCTGAGCCGGAGGAAAGGACAGATGGTGTCTTTGCTCTCCGAATATGCTGTACAATAGAAGAGCCAAATTATTAATGTCACCTCCCCAGTACATGCTGTGGTGTCAGGGACTAGAAGGAAATTCTCCTTCAAAGAATAGCCTGGCAGCCCCCTGGGAGACATCCTGCAGCTACCTATCTCCCTGGAACATCCTGTGGTTATCAGGATCATCAGACATCTTGCAGCTGACAGTTTTACCACCCACATCCAGCAATTGCTGATTAGAGAGCTTCCCCATCCCCAGCATATAAATACCCCTGTGTGAACAATAAAAGTTTGCAGCTTGATCAGAATTCCTGTCTTGCTGTCACCTTTCGTGTCTCTTGTCCCTTCATTCCTCCCCATCTAGGTTTGCTGCCCATGTTGATGTGTCCTGCCGGTCAGGACATTTGGCGCCCAATGTGGGGCTCCAGCCTTTGACTGAGAAGGAACGCTGTCCTCCGGGAAGACTTGGCCAAATGGAGCTCACGATCGCCTCGGCAGACACGACCAAGAGACAGATCCAGGAGGAGAGTGGGGACGATGCACGGTGAGTGACCCACCATGGGACAAGCAGTTTTGTCACATGATTTGTATTAGTCAGGCCTCAAGGAGGCCCTCAAGACACGGGGGCGCGGGTTAAGAAAAAGGACTTAAAATTATTTTTTTCATACATAGGAGAATTGTGTTCATGGTTTTCCCTTGAAGGGACCATTGATGGTAAAAGATGGCTTAGAGTAGGAGACTGTTTAAAAGATTATTATGAATCCTTTGGTCCAGAAAAGGTGCCTGTTCCCACCTTTTCTTATTGGAACTTAATTAATGAAATTCTTAAAAGTTCATCCTTTGACAATGGTACCTTAAAACTTGTCAGGATTGGGGAAGAGGCTATGCAAAAGACCTCTCGTCCCTCTCGTCCCCCCTCAGCATGCCCTTTAGTTAGTATAGACATAGACCCTTTTCAGTCTCCCCAGGACCCTGGAAATCTTCCTGGTCCCCCTCAAAATCCCACCCTAATGAATAAGGCTCCAATGGTTACCAACTGCCTTTATCCAGTTTTAAATCCCCAGAGACACATTGACCCCTGGGGAGGAGGCTACCTTGGAGAAGGAAGCAGCTCACTACCATTCAGAAGACCCACCACCTCTCAGGACCCTGCCACAGCCTATAGGACTTACACATCCACCTCCTTCCTATATCACTCCTGCCTTTTGTGCTCCGGCCCTTCAGGGGCCAACTGCCCCCTCAGATATTTTTCTCCCCTTCCCCTGCCTAACCTGGCTCCCTTGGGAGAGTCTCTCCAACATAGATGGGAACAGATTCAACTTTTAAAAGAATTAAGATCCCTTGACTCTGAGCTTTGCTCATTAGCCTTAGGCATGGAGTCAACCTGAGCTGGCCCAAGGCAATCTAATACAAAGGCTAAGACGCACCATCAGCCTGTTCTTGCCTTCCCAGTCACCCGCAGTCAGATAGATAAGCCCTCCCAGGCTGAGGAAAAAAAGGAGGATCAAGAGGAGGAAGGGGAAACAGATCAAGGGGACGAATCAGGGGAAGGGCAAGAGGAAGATCAGGACTCAGAGGATGAGGAGTTCATCCCTAGGCAGGAAGGAACCCAGAGTGTCTACAAAAAATTAAGCCTACGTTTTCTTGAAAAACTTAAAAAGGCTTGTGCTCAATATGGCCCCACTGCACCTTACACATTGGCTTTATTAGAGAGCCACAATGCACAATGGCTTACTCCTAATGATTGGAAATTTTTAGCCCGATCTACCCTCAGTGCCGGAGACTTCCTGTTAGGGAATGCAGATTTCAAAGAGCACTGTCGGGAAAATGCTCAAAAATATTTAACTAAGGCCTCCTCTAAATCCTGGACTTATGTTAAGCTAGTGGGCAATGCACCTTTTGACACTAACCCTAAACAGGTGCTTTTCCCTGCTGGACTTTTGGCGCAGATTCAGACAGCTGGCTTACATGCTTGGAGACGCCTCCCTCAAAAGGGCTCAGCTACCACTTCCCTAGCAAAAATTTGACAAGGGCCTGACGAGCCTTATAGTGACTTTGTTGCCTGGCTTAACCTAGCCGCGGATTGCCTTTGGACCAAGCGAAAGCACCTTTGTAAAACATCTTGCCTTTGAAAACGCCAACCCAGCATGTCAGGATGTTCTTCTGCCACATAAAGGTAAAGGGGAACTTTCTGACTTTATGACTCTGTGCCGGGGTGGGTGCAGCCCATGCCATGGGTCTCACCATAGGTGCTGCCTTTACCAAAGCCTTTCGCAATCCTGGCTCATGTACTTGCTTTACTTGTAAACAACCTGGCCATTTTGCACACAAGTGTCCGACAGGCAAACAAAGCCTAGGGATAGCGTCTCCTCAAACCGGGGCTAAACCGCCCCCAGCCACCCTTTGCCCTAGATGTGGTAAAGGTCGTCACTGGGCCAATGAGTGTAGATCTAAGACGAATGCCCTTGGATAGCCTGTTTCTTCCCGCTTCTCAGGAAACTCCTTTCGGAGTCAGCCCCTGGCCCCGACCTCCCCCAGGACAAACGCAGGGGAAATAAGGTTTGTTCCCTCCCAAACTCCCAACCTACCTCAAAATCCTTCTCCACGATTGTCTCCCTCCAACAAGCCACCCCAGGCAGCACAGGATTGGACCTCTGTGCCGCCACCAGGGCCCCAGATAATACCCACTGGAATTACCCTCCATCTCATACGTGTGCCCTTATTCTTGGAAGAGCCTCTACTACCTTACAAGGTGTTCAGGTCTTCCCTGGCATTATTGATAATGATTTCACTGGAGAAATAAAAAGACTGGCCACAGCTATCCAAGGTAATGCCCAGCTGATGCAGCAGCTCATTCCATCTTTCCAATTTTTGTTGGCTCTGTTCAAAAGGCCACAGAGTTACACAATCTTCACCATTTAAATTCCCAGAGCCTTTGATTACTTTGTAAAATTACCAGGCAACAGGCACGAGAAATAGTAAAAGCATATCCTGCTTGCGCTGTCTCCCTCCCCATTCAACACTTGGGAGTTAACCCCCGAGGATTACTGCCCAATCAGATTTGGCAAATGGATGTTACTCATTTTCCTGAATTTGGAAAAACCAAATATATACACGTTTCTATAGATACCTTCAATGGCTTTATTTTTGTATCACCACATTCTGGAGAGGCTACCAGAGATGTCCTATCTCATCTTGTTTCAGACTTTTCCATAATGGGTAAACCAATACATATTAAAACAGATAATGGTCCTGCATATACCAGTGCCAAGTTTAAACAGTTTTGTGCTACCTTACAAATTTGTCATACTACTGGAATTCCATACAACCCTCAGGGCCAAGGCATTGTGGAAAGTGCCCACCTTACCTTAAAGACTTGGCTAACCCTCCTAAGGCTTCTGCCCTTGTATTTACCACACCCAGGGATTGCCTTAACCATGCATTATTTGACCTTAATTTTCTTACCCTAGACAGTGAAGGCCATTCGGCTGCAGACAGACACTGGCATCCCTCGTCCAGTTCTGTTCGCCCACCTGTTATGTGGCGTGATCCCCTTACAAATAAATGGAAAGGCCCAGATCCTGTCCTCATCTGGGAACGAAGCTCAGCTTGTGTTTTGGACCAAGAGCAAGCAGCCCCAAGATGGTTACCAGAACGCCTGGTTAAACAGGTTAATGACTTACCTCAACCCAGGGATGGAGACCCTCCCCCTGAGGACAAATTTTCCTCTTTTGCAGATGCAGCCAACAATCTGTGGGAGGATCCTGCTTAAGGCACTTCTGCTGAACAGTTTTGTACACGGAGGCCTTAGCCCTTCACCTTCCAACATCAGGGAGTACCTTTTTGCCCCCCCCCTCCCCGCGAATGCAGGGGAGGATCTTGGACTCAGGCTTCCACTAGTTGGACCCAGACTGCTGACTGCTTGACTAAGGTGGCTTCCCTCTGTGCTGAGGTTGACCATAAACTCGGAGGAGTTCATCAGCCTGAATGGGTATGTGTTAACAAGCCAAAGATTATTTCCCCCAGTACAAGTGAAGCTCTCCAAAATTGTTTTGCAACTTGCAGGCATACCCAGGTGATGCATATCTCTTGTTATGCATCAGCCTCAATTTGTTTTAACAAGCAGGGAGAACAATTTTCTGAAGCCACCCTAACTAAAACTCATGCAGCAGGGGGGACCACTATTCATTATACCCCCCCCCCGTTCTCTTTGGCCGGGGAGGAGAAGGCATATACACCAAGTTACAGTCAGCTGGATGCCAAGGCACTGTTGGTAAACCCTCCTGTTGGCCCCTACAGGGGTCTCTGATGGTGGAGGACCCACTGATGCTGTCAAGCATCTTCAGATAATCAAACTTTTGAAACCCCAAATCCCTGAGCTCACATATCATCCCTTAATTCTGCCTAAATCGCAGCTCCCAGATTTAGATACTAATACATTAGATATTTTGGAAACTACCTTCTCCTTGCTTAATAATTCCAACCCCACCCTTGCTTGTGATTGCTGGCTCTGCATGACAACAGGGGCAATCATGCCTATGGCAGTTCCTATTAATTCTATCATAGACAATGATAATACATGCCAACCCGGATTTCCTTTTAAAGTACAGCCTATAGGCACTTTTACATCATGTCTTTTAGGCACAATGCAGAATAATACGTATGATATTGATGTTGGAGTTAATTCCTTTGGAAATTGCTCAACAGTAAAAAATTATTCCTCACCCACCCCATCTCTTTGTCCCCCCAATGGCACAGTTTTTATGTGTGGAGGAAACTGAGCCTTCCCCAGGCTTCCAACGAATTGGACCGGTGGCTGTGTTCTTGCCTTATTACTCCCTGATATAACTATTGTCCCAGGAGATGAACCTCTACCCATTCCTAGCCTAGACACCTTAGTCAAGAGACACAGGCAGGTAATACAGGTCTTACCACTCTTTGCCAGCGTTGGAATAACAGCTGCTGTGGGCACAGGTACAGCTGGCTTAGGCACAGCTATACACTCTTACCGTCACCTATCTCAACAACTTATAGATGATGTTCAAACTCTATCAGGAACCATTAAAGATTTACAGGACCAAATAGACTCCCTGGCAGAAGTGGTCCTTCAAAACAGACGAGGCTTAGATTTGCTGACAGCTAACCAGGGAGGTATTTGCTTAGCCCTAGGGGAAAGATGCTGCTTTTATGCCAATAAATCAGGCATAGTACCCACTAAAATTGAGCAGCTTCAAGAAGATTTAGAAAAGAGATGAAGGAAACTATTTGAAAATCCCCTCTGGACTGGGCTTAATGGATTTCTACCCTACCTTCTTCCCCTATTAGGCCCTTTGTTGGGTTTACTTTTAATGGTGTCCATAGGATCCTTCATTATAAACAGGCTGGTAAAATTTATTAAAGAACAGATTAATATTTTGGCCTCTAAGCCCATACAGGTCCACTATCATCGTCTGGAGATGGAAGACCATGCTGCTGCCAACATTTAAAAGGATGTTCTACCCTTCTCACAGGCTTATTTCTTAAGTTTACATCCCCACAGATCTCTCTTTCTTATATAAAAATATAAGTAAAAGCTCTGACCAACCATCTTCTGCCCTTGCCATCAGGGTTAAGTTATCGCTCCTCCATGGGCCCCTCCGCTTGGGGGACGACGCACCCTTGGAGTGAGGACGTTAGGCCATAATAATGGAGGGTGCCGGAAGGACTGCAGGAGGATGGATCCACAGATCCCAAAACCCAAGACCTCTGAGTGACACACTCTGGTGATGGCGGTTGGCATGCTCCTGCCTCCAAGCCGTCTCCTCCAAAAACATGCCAAGGCCACCACAAAATCTCCTAATGAAGATGCTCGCTCAGATCAGGAGACATTCTAAGGCCTCCTAGAGGAACAGAGCCTCTATCACCCCCTACAAACATGGCCGGTAAGGTATGGTCATTTCTTATATAAGAAATGGGGAAATGTCAGGGACTAGAAGGAAATTTTCCTTCAAAGAATAGCCTGGCAGCCCCCTGGGAGACATCCTGCAGCTACCTATCTCCCTGGAACATCCTGTGGTTATCAGGATCATCAGACATCTTGCAGCTGGCAGTTTTACCACCCACATCCAGCAATTGCTGATTAGAGAGCTTCCCCATCCCCAGCATATAAATACCCCTGTGTGAAAAATAAAGTTTGCAGCTTGATCAGAATTCCTGTCTTGCTGTCACCTTTCGTGTCTCTTGTCCCTTCATTCCTCCCCATCTAGGTTTGCTGCCCACGTTGATGTGTCCTGCCGGTCGGGACACTGTGTGGCCAGAGGAGGGAGATGCAGGGGTGAGAAAGGGTGTGGATGCAGTCACAGGCAGCAGCAGCAGCAGCAGTTCAGAGCCCAGGAACCTGGGGGAGCATGGGGGTGACTGGAGGACAAAACCTACAGCAACCTATGCGAGTGCGGCAGCAGCACAGAGATTGAGATGGAAGAGGCAATCACAGCATGGGGAGGAATCACAGGCTGGAATACACCACCTAGGGCCACATGGAGGGAGGCACCCAGAGACTACCAGGTGTGTTTTACTCCAGGCAAGGATCCAGGGACACAGAGGTGTCCAGGAGGTAGCTGACCCATCCTTCTCAACCCCAGGACCATTCCAAGCACCTGCTGGCTGAGCCTACCTTCTCCTTGTGCAGGATGCTGTTCTCCAGCTCATCTACCTGCAGGAGTTTCCTGGCCACTCCAGCGTAGGGCAGCTTTGTGAGAATGCCAATGTAGCAGGCTACTCCAAAGCTTGGCAGGGGGCAGAGGAGCGTGAACTAGGGCAGTGGGGTTGGGCAGCAGTAAGCCATGCAGCCTGGAGGTGGGCACAGGATGAGGGATGAACAGAATCTCACCATCTCCAGACCAGCAGAGCACTCAGGGCCCAGACTCCAAGACCCTCTGTGCCCTGACTTCATGGGTGAGGTTGGGGCAGGCCCAGCAGCCTAATCAGCACAGTCACACTATGTCACCCTGTACTTCATTTCATTTTCTGGCAACTTCCTTCTTCCTCTTCACTTTGCTGCTACCCTCAGGCCTCTGCATATGTTCCCATGGCCTGGGTGCCCATGCCCAGGAGCGGCCTGCTGGTCCCAGCACTAGAATCCAGGTTAGAGTGAATTTACCTTTTGTCTTGGGGTCCAAGGGCAGTGGCCAGGATGACCATCAACCTAAGAGCCCTCCTGGGCCAAGTTCCCTGCATCTACAGGAAATGGTGCTCCTGTCTGATTATGAACAGAGGACAGACTGTCCAGCTCAAGGATGGTGGTGAGGGTGGAGCTCCCTGAGCTCAGGCCCTGTAACTTTTCACAGTGTCCAGGTTGGCACTGGACCATGGTCCTGGAGATGGGCCAGTGTAAGTGCTTTGGAAAGAGGAAGGTAGGTAGTAAAGGTGGTGTGAAGGGTGGGGGGCGCTCTTCTCTAGGTGGGGGATCATCTTCCTTTTTCTCAAGACCTTGTCTTTGTTATTGGATTTACATTAAGAATGAGGACTGAGCTTCCAGTTACAATTTCAAAGGTGCCCACCTGGAATCTGGTGTGTGAGGGCTCCCAATCACCCTTCCCAGGAGTTCTTCTAAGGGTGGTGGTGTTACTGAGGAGTAATATGGGCAGGAAGGGCCTGGGGTCTCTTTTGATTAGCACCTCTTTGTTTCCTGGGAGCTGCTTCATTAACATTTCTTTAGAATGGGCTCAGGGCCTTGGGAACATTAACATTTCAATTTCCCCTAGTGCTGCTCTGCTTTTCTGGGCTCCATTCTCAACAAGGCCTTTATTTTTTATTTTACTCTATATTAGACCCGATTTACCTAGCTACACTAACTACCTATCTTTAATGGCTAGCCTCACCCCTGTTTGCCCCTTGCCCTTTTGGGCCTCCGTATAAGTAAACCCTGACTCCTCCACCACCTGCATGGGCTGCTGAAGGCTCCAAGACAAGGCACAGGAAGGCACTAGCATGAATGCAGCATCCTGTGGACGCTGGGAGGGATGGAGGAAGCCAGGTCTCCTAGAGGCTGTAACAGTGAGGCATCAACACTTGCTTTATGAAAAGACTTCTAGAAAGGTGGGTGTGCTGTCAGAGATAGGAAATCAGAGAAAATAACAGGAGAAGTTAGACACACTGATGGAGGGGAATGCACACTGGTGTGGCGCTGAGGGGTCAGAAGATGAATTGACTGAAGGTTTTTGCACACGCTGCCAGGAGATGAGGAGGACCGAGGACCCAGAGGTCCCAGGCTTTCTGGAATGGCTGGCAACTACCCAGAGAGCTTTTAAAGTTCAGCTCCCTTTCTTAGGGCTTCTCTGGCAAAGAGACTGTTTTCAAACCCAAAAGACCCCTCCCCACAGTGGAAAAGGATGGCTGGTTATATCCTATAGAGCATATAGGTCAACCTCTGCCTAGAGCACATGAGGGCAGGGCTCTTAGCTCTCTCATCATTAGTCTTACTGGCCTGAGCACTTTTCAGCCTAGCCTGTTTCATTCCCCACCATAGTGACATCTGTAATAGGCTCCTCTTATGTCATGGGCATGGGAAATGAGAAGGGGATTTTCCTTTCTTGCTCACTGGTTTTTGGAGATTGTGTGGAGAAATTCTAATGAAGCAGCCACCATCACCCTATGGGGACACAGGATACCCCTTTTGTCCCTGTGGAAAGTCATACATAGGCTTCAGCAGTTCAGCCTGCTTAGATTCACTAAGAATCAGTTTCACTTGTCTACCATTAGAGTGGATCCTCCCACTTTGGGTCATTTGCAGGTAAGTTCCTTACCATGTTACTGATAAAATGGGCAAGAGATAAATCCCAGCCCTCTAGGCTAACACAGAAGAATCAGTTCTCTTAGGTGTGTTCAGTTGCTAATCCAGCCTCAAAAGAGAAGTAGAAACTGTGATTTAGGAGCAATCACCAAGAGATCCAGAGGATTTAATAACAAAAATGGGGGTGGAGGTAGAGGGTTCTAGAGAATGTATGTGTAGTAGGACCCTGGGACTTCCAGCCTCCAGAACTGAAAGCATTAAATCTCTGTTGTTTATAAGGCACCTGGTTTGAGGCATTCTGATATCGCAGCCCAAATGGACTAAGACAAGGGTGCAGGGGGCCACTCCTGGGCTTGTAGAGTGAGAGAGATCACTAGAAAAAGCAAGTCTAAACTGGTTCTAAGAGAAAAGTGTGAGCTGGCTGGGCACTGCATGGTATGTGAGGGAGTCAAAGCCGACCTGAGTGGGCTGTGGTGTGGGAAGGATAGTAGTGGTGGGAGTCCAGCCTATTGGGTCATACTAAGCAGAGAACAGATCACAAAGGGCCTTCAAGCTACTGTCAATAAGTGTGAACTTGAATTGCCTTTAGGTCACAAAAAAAACGACACTGAAGTCCTGTTAAGAGGACTCATGATGACATAATCTCATTTTTTTTTTTAAGGCAATCACTCTCCTAGCCCTGGGCACCAAGAAGAAAGACTTGGGATGGGGAGCCCATTCGGCTTAGTAACCTACAGACGCAGAGATGGCGACACAAACAGGAAAGGGGCTGAAGAGAGGCAGACAAGAGGGCAGATTCCAGCAAGATTTAAGAAGCTGAAAATATGGAGCTGACATCAGACAGGATGTGAAGGGAAGGGGAGAATCCAGGAAGTGACAAGAGATTTCCAGCTTGGGCAGCTCTGGGTGTGCTGTCCATCACTGAGGTGAGCACCAGAAGCTGACAACCAGGCTTGGAGGTAAACATCAAAGTTGGTTCTTAACAGTCACATAATTCCCTTAGTTTTTATCTTTTTTTTCCCCCCTTCACACTTCTCACTTGTTAATGAAATTCTACAAAAGGCGGGCTGGGGTTGTGGCTTAGTAGTAGAGCGCTTGCCTGGCACTGTTCCAGGTCCTGGGTTCCCAGGAGCACCGCAAAAAAGGAGAAAAGGAAAAAAAAGAAAATTCTACAACTTTGCTCCAGGTCTTCAGCCTCTGCCTGTCCCTTGGGTTACCTAGCGCTCTGGGAGCCATCTAGTAGGCACAGGTGTTGACACTGTCCCCTTTCAGGAAGGATATCTCAACGCTCCAGATCCTCTGCAGACCCAAGAAGGCAGGGTTCCGCTGCGACGCGATGATGTCGCGGTCCACCAGGAGGGCCTTCAACCAGACTTGCTCCCTGGGAGGACAGAGGCTTCAGCCTCGTCAGGGCTCTGCGCGGGCTCGGCCTCCCACTGCGCGCTGGCTGAGCGCCCTCCCTAGTGCCCAGAACCTGGCCTCCCGCTGGTTCCGTCGTCTCCCTGCTGCTGGCAGGGCAGGATGGCTGCCAGGCTTGGACGCATGGTAGCCCCGCCCCTTCCCCCATGGCCTCCGGAGGCCTCCCCCGGCTGCCGCCTGAGTTGGCTTGGGTCCCACTCCTAAGCCGAGCAGCAAGGTGCTGCAGAACCGCGTTTCCCAGCACACAGTCTTGCAGGCTGCACAGCCTCACCCAGCCAGGTAGAACGTGTGTACAGCAGGAGTCTTGGACATCCAGGTCAGTGTTGCCTCTTACCCCGTGCTCCTCAAAGTAATGGACATTTACTCGGTGCTCTCTGTGTCTGGTGCTGTGGTTGCAGCTTCCTCAGTAGTTTCACCAGGGGCAATGAGAGGGGGTGAATAGACAGTGCAGCTGCAACTAGTGCTGAGTGAAAATAATACCCCGGGGAGCTGGCTTTGATGATGGTTGGGAAGGGCCTTTTATGGAGGTGACATTTAAAGGCGACCTGAAGGGTGAATTTGAGACAGCATGCCAGGCAGAGGAAACAGTGGGTTCTGAGATAGGAAAGAGGCTGATGTATTTGAGACACTGAAAGGCAGCCAATGAGGCTGAAGTATAGCAATTTAACCCATAGCAATTTAACTTATATTCTGAGAAATCAGAAAAGTATATGCATAAGTCATGTAGTCTGAATATAGATTTCAAGAGGACAAAACAGAACACTGCATTAGATTGGACTAATTAGTTTCAAGTTTGGGAA
Source organism: Ictidomys tridecemlineatus (assembly GCF_052094955.1). Lineage (NCBI taxonomy): Eukaryota > Metazoa > Chordata > Mammalia > Rodentia > Sciuridae > Ictidomys > Ictidomys tridecemlineatus. The sequence goes on from NC_135489.1 coordinate 61,069,312, forward strand.
AGACTTCCTATAGCACCAACAACCAACAGTGTCTTGAAAGCAGGGCAAGTTCTCAGCTTGGGGAGAGGGCATGTCCCATTTCTTGAGCACCTACCCCATGCCAGGCACTGTGCTGTTGTTTACCTACTCTAATTTCTCACCACATAACTGGGAGGCATTTAGCACGTGAGAAAAGGCTAAAAATGATCAAGTGGCTTTTCTAAGGTCGCTGAGCAGGCAAACTGGAGAGCCAAGACCTATCTATGCTTAGGTCCATCTGGGCTGTGGTATATCAGCCTGATTGTGTTAGAGCTAGGGTTCTGAGGAAGTAGCTGTCCTCTGGGCTGAGGTTCCATTGTGTTTCGGAGTACATGTAGTGATTGGGAAGGAATACTGACCTTGGTGGGTCCATGTGAAGGGAAAGGCAGCACACTGCAGACTGTGGAGCCCCCATACAAAAGCAGCTCCAAAAGCAGTGGGGGCTACTTCATGCACAGAACCCTCCTCATTGACTCTCTGAAGCACTCCACCAGCTGAGAAGGTAGCAGGTTCAATGTCCCTACAGGGAAGGTCTAAGTTTTGGTAGCATTTTCTCTTAGAAGAAAGCACTCGTGCTTGTTTTTCCAACTGGACCTAGGATTCTGAATGCTTGAGCATATGCTTAGTGAACTTGAAGGGGTCAGAACATTGCAGAATACAATGTGAGTGCCAATTGCTGATGCCCAGCTCCAGGCCTCAGGGCTTCTGTCCCATCGAGCACTCTGCAGGCACTTTGACACTCACTCGGTGCTTCTAGCATCACATCAGAGATGCTTTCCATATGCACACGGGGGTAAGTGGGCATGCCAGAACCTGGGTAAGTTTGGCTGGGCCCTTTGAATTGATATTTTGCTCACAGTGATTATCAGTGGAAGTTTGTTTTTAAGTTGGAACTGCCTTAACATTTAGGAACAGCTGACTATCTATGACTATCTGCCTTAACTGTCGGAGACCAGCTCCAACAGGGGGTCTCAGGAGATGAACGGATGGTGAGGAGTCGGCGAAAGAGGGGGTGGAGAAACAACACAGACACCAAAGTGAAGGTGTTGATCCCAATCTTTACTTGTGAAGTTGATCATATATACTTTTCATTTTGGCAGGCTTACAGTACTTTGTGGTTACAAAACAGGAATCATTATTCAAACAAAACAAAATATTACATAGCTACAATTAGAATAGAAGAATGTATCTTGGCTTATGCATAAGCAAGCATTTGTGCTTTCAGTTCGCGTTCTGCTTAGTTAACTTTTAATAATAGTTACAAATGTCCCAAACTATTGGCCTATACCTTGACTATTCTTTCTTGACTTACTGACTGGAACCAGTGCCATGGTTACGGCAAGGGGTTGACTTGTTATTACTTTTAATCAAACAAACATAAGAGCACAAACCATTGTGCACAGGAACAAGAACAAGTTGCCCAGTACTAAGCACTAATCTATCTTCTTAACATTAATTTTTCTTCTCTAGATTTTAATTTAATTTCTCAAAAACTTCCTTGACAGGAATACAGGGAGTTTTTCTGTAGACATTAACAATTTACACTCCACAGCTGAATCATTGCATTTAGAGCAAACAGATCTATGCTTTAGAAGTAGTTACATTAATTGGGAAAGTCATGATTTTTCCTTTATACTTAATGGTCATATGAAAAATCCAAACCATACTTATTAAAGGAATACAAAAACAAATCAGCCCATTCCCAGAAACATACTGCGCTCCTCCAGAGGATGGACGCCTTGCTCCATCCACCTCAGTAGGGCCTTGCCATTGCCTGAGTCAGGGGAGGGGCGCAGCACTTAACAAGTGGAAAAATCTCGTGTTAAGGATGGAAAGGACTTGAGGGCAATGACTTGAATTTCTATTTCTTTCACTGCCTTTATTTCATGTTACCAGGAAGTCTTATCCATCCTACAGCCTCAGTCACTGAGTTAGGTAGTTTTCATTCTTACTCCTTGGTAGCTGAAGCTCTGCTGTTTCAGTGGTGTCCCTTTAAGCAGAAGACACCCCTCCCCTGGCTGAGACTTAAGCTTTTTCTGCTGTGGACAAACTGTTCTGCTGTTGTTCTGTCAAGTGGCAGTTTATCATCTCACATTCTAGAGTGTGCTCTTCACTTCTGAACCATCCACTTCATGAATACTTCTGCAAGGACATTTCTACAAAACCCCACAACCATTCCCACAGCCTAGCTGAGGTCTTCATGCCTTGCACAGTAGCATGGCCTCCAAAGAGAGGGATCCTATAGCAGCAGAACTCATGTTTATCAAAACAGCATTACAAGTATAATGAAATTTACCTGTGCTAGCCTGGTGTGTTTTTGTATAAATCATGCTAGATATGACAGTTAAGGCTTTGAAAGCATAGCATAAAACATCTTAATTAAAAACAACTCATATAATAGTAAGGAAAAAAAATGCCCAGGCCAAAGGGAGGAAAAAAAAAGCTTCACATCAAGGATTTGACATCTGATTTCACTATGAAGGTGTGGCAGTGAGGAACAGATTGGGTCTGAGTGCCATTGCTGGTCCTGGCAAGCTGCACCCCCACTCCCAGGCATCTAAGGCCAAAGTACTCCTCCTCCTAGGTGTCAGGCATTTAGTAGGAGGCTGGTGGCTCTGCATAGTCTGGAGTGTTCATCTCAACTCACTAAATGCAAGCACATGTTCTGTGAAAGGAGCTACTACTTGAGTTCTGTCACTGCACTTCCTTCATCAGACACTGTGAGAACCATTCATGGAAATGGAGTGCAGTGTTCCTTCTGCACCTGTCTTTGCAGGTATGCACAAGGCCTGTGCCAGGCCATTTTTTTTTTTTTTTGCAATGCTGTAGGTTGAACCTATGGCTTTGTGAGGCAAGCACTCTACTACTGAGCTGTGCCCTTTGCCACAGTTTTGCATTTCTGTAGCTCAAAAGTACACAGGCCTGATTTCAAGTTGACTGAGTCTGTAACTTATCTTGAATGTATGTGAAAGACAGGACCTCCAATGTGTGGATGGCTGCTGTCCTGATCTCATTGCAAATGGGTCCTGAGCTGTGGGGAACAGGAATTTATCCAGAAATTGGGTTTCAAAAAGACACAAAACTTACAATGAGAAAGGCAGCACAAAATTGGAGAAAGTCATTTTGCCTTTTTCACAAATAGCACTGGTTTTAGCATCACTCTGAGGCTGTTTTTATGGTGTGATTGAAACTCAAAGAAAAGACCAGGAATACACAAACCCAGGGAAGCTGAGATCACAGCAAGACTGCATGCTTACCTAGTGCAATGCTTGACAACGAAAAATTCCCTATGGCATTGCCAAGAACCTGCTTCTGATCCATGCTGACACTGACAAACTTTCATTTAGAATCTCAAGATACAAGAACTGGAAGGTGCTGTGGCTGTTAGTCCATTCCATTTTATTCATGGGGACACCAAAACCCTGAGTACCATGCTCTTCACAGAGTTGTTGGCTCTGATGCTTTGGAATTGGCAGTGACTTACAGTAGGGTCTGGGTTGGCTTTTGTTCTTGTGGCCTTAAGGCTTGTGTAGACACCCTGGCTTTCCTACTGTTAGTGAGAAGACAAGAGTGTGGTGCTTTTTTCATATCTTGGAACCCAAGAAATATAAGCAAAGTACTCAGAATTTAAGGTACTGGGAGAGAGAAGAAAACCAGATTCTCTTCTGTGTGTGCAGAATAGAATAGGGAAGAAAAAAGACCAACAGCTCTGTATTCTGCTTCTGTGTGGCAGTGTGAGGAAGCATGAGGAAGAGGCTGCAAGCCCAACACAGGTCACTGCTGGGTGTGACCCCCTATTGTGACTTTTTAATTTTTCTTGCTCCTTGAATGCACAGGATGGTGGTTGATTTCCAATTTTCTGTAACTGTTATTCTCACCATTTAATATTCATAATATAACATGGAAGTTCTGGAATTTGCATGTGTTCCAGAAACAGCTTGGCTCTCAAAGAAGCCTTCAGCTGGCACAGTGCATTCTGGCCTTGAATTCAGTGCTGTGCCAACACTTTCCTTCCAAATACCCCCAGAGGCACAGTGGAGGGGAGGGGAGCTGTGTCTGCAGCACATCAAGAGACAGAGTAGAGAATCCTATTTTGCTTGCTGGACCTGTTTTCGTGTAGCTGCCACTTTCCACACAGAGATGCAGCTGGATAGCAGTATCTCTTCTGGGACCTGGGATTCCACTTCTGGAAGAACTTTGCTCTCTTTAGTTTCCATGTAACTCACCAGAGTGTCCCTCAGGCTGCAAAATCCGGCACAAGAGATAGAGTAGGAACCTATCAGCTCTCACTCTTTCCAGGCATTGATAGGACTGAGGTGCTAAATAAGATGGGAAATACTGAGGGTCAGCTTAAGGTCAGGAGCTTTCAAATTCCTGAGCTGGACCTGGAGTCCCAGGCTCAAGGCTTCTGGAGGTTGGAGCTTCCTCGATGTTGCTCAGCTAGGCCACTTCAGGCACTCCACTGAGGGGCCTGTCTGGCTGCATCAGAAACAAAGCTTTGCCATTCAGAAAAGGCAGGTATTCCCTTTCACAGTTTATCTTACCAAAGATTGCAAATTCCCTAGAAAGGGGAACTTTACTGTAAATAGGCATGTGCCATATAGCCTGAGGGCAGAAACAGCAAATGTAGCCTGACTATTCATCCAGAAAACCAGTCAAGTGAAATGCTTGCCTCATACTACACATAAAAGTGAACTGGCTACCAAAATGTGCAAGATAAAATTATAAAACCAGCAGGAGAAAACATGGGGAAGTTTTAGCACCCTGGGATGTGATAAGGAAGATCTTTAGTGTATGTCACCATGGTGGCAGTTTTTTTGGGGGGTACTGGGGATTGAACTGAGGGGTGCTTAGCCACTGTGCCACATTCCTTCTCCTACCCTTTAAAAAATTAGTTGTAGATGGATGCAATGCCTTTATTTTGTTCAGTTATATGTGGTGCTAAGGATTGACCCCAGTGCCCCACACGTACTACGCAAGCACTCCACCACTGAGCTACAACCCTAGCCCCCATCTCCACCCCTATTTAATATTTTATTTAGAGATAGGGCCTTGATGAGTTGCTTAGGACCTTGCTAAGTTGCCAAGGGTGGTTTTGAACTCACAATCCTCCCGATTCAGTCTCCTGAGCTCCTGGGATTCATGCACCACTGCACCTGGCCCCACGGAGGCTTTATGAAAAAATTCTATCAATTGTTGTTACTTCTATCAATTGTAACATGTAGATCAAAGATTAATCTGTTCCATAAAAGAGCTTTTACAAATCATTAAAAAAGAGATAAGGGCTGGGGTTGTGGCTCAGTGGTAGAGTGCTTGCCTCGCACACGTGAGGCCCTGTGTTTGATCCTTAGCACCATATAAGAATAAATAAATAAAGATATTGTGTCCATCTACAACTGAACATATTTTAAAAAGAGAGAGATAAACTGGTTGGAGGTGGTGGCATATGCCTGCAATCCCATCTACTCCGGAGGCTGAGGCAGGAGAATTACATAGTTGAGGCCAGGCTCAGCAATAGTGTGGTCCTGTCTCAAATTAAAAAATAAAAAGAGCTGGTGATGCAGCTCAGTAGTTAAGTACCCATGGGTTCTTAACTACCCATACTTAACCAGAGGGTACTAAAAGAAAAAAAATAACAGATCAATAACCAAGAGCTACCAAGAGCTAATTCAGAGGATGATAAACAAATAGTGATAAATTTAAAAATGTGCCCAGCCACACAAGTAGGTAGGGAAACACAAGTGAAAACAAGATACCATTTTTTGGCCATTAGATTGACAAAAATGTAAAATTCAGATAATTTTGGAAATTTTAGATTTCACACATTGGTGTAGCTTTTCTGCCTAATCTAAAATGCATACCTCTTTGAGGTAGTTAGGACTACTTGATATAATGAGCATATATGATTTCACAGTTATCTTTTAGAAGTCCCCAAAATATTAAAACCAAATAAGAGTTGCTCTGATAATGGAGAACAGAAGGCAGAGGGTCCTGTGGCAAGATGGAACTACCTTCATGTCAAGGGAGATGTCAAACATTCTAGGTGTGCACACCCTATCTCCATTCAGGGTTGAAGCTGTCCTGGGCCTGGGTGTTTCTTAGTTTCAACACCATCAGCTCATGGAGCTCCAGGAGGAAAGCATCTAGGTCTATGTGACTCAGCTCTGAGGAGCTTAGCAATTTCTGGGCCAATGTCTGCTTTGTTACCTAGAACTGATTTCCCAAAAGGAATCCTGAAAAAAGATAAACAAATGCAACATCAAAGCCTGGGACCACTGTGTGGCTCTCTCAGTCTGGGAAGAAGCAGGGCAGACTCACTTTCTTCAGTCGCAGTAGCCGTTCTGAATTATGAGCAGAGAGGAACTGCCAGATGTCACGACCCCCTTGCCCGCAAGGAAGACACGACTCAGGAATCTTCTTTCAGCAGTTTATTCAGGCCCTTGATATTCTTCTAATAATTCTTCTACTACCCGGAATAATAATCGGATGCCCCTCCCAGCCTTAATAAAGCACCTCGAACCCCAATGCAAAGCTGCCACGTGTACCCTTCTCACAGGGTGCTAGAAAATGACACGCCAACTTTCTCTGATAAGGAGCTGGGAACACGCCAACTCTCTTTGATATGGAGTTGTCCTTCACAGACCACAACGGAGCCAGCGCCATCATGTAATGGCAACCACAGTCCGCAGGAACGGCTCACCACAGCTCCCCCTTTTTGTTTCACTAAGACAATACAGGCGAGAGTAGAGGTCCTATCCCACTGTGCAAAAGTGGCTGCATAGTATGGGCCAGCCCCAGGGGGCGCCTTCCCCAGACCTGACACCATATCAGCCGACGCCTTTTTTCGTGGGGCGGGGCGGAGACACGTCAAACCCGCATGCAATAGGACATGCTCCCCTTGAGGTCCCTCTTCTCAATGGATCACTCAAGTGCAGTGCCTTGCCTCGCATCCTGTATCGTGACGATGGTGAGTAAGAGGGAATAGCTGAGGTTGAACTGTGGCCATGCAGAAGTACAACTACAAACAAGTTGGCAGCACCCTGAAAGAAAGGCACGGACTTTAAAGTGATAGATAAAGACCAGTGTGGAAACCCTTTTGCGTGCAATGGCAACAAGACCCGCAGAGTGCAAGGGCTTTCCAGCACTAAGAGAAAGACAAAAGAAGGACATGTCGTACCCAGTGCAATGTTATAATAACTTGGGGTGCAACGACCATGTCAAAAGTTTAGTGCTTAAGATGCGCAAGCCAGACCTGTGGCGAGTTGCCAGTTTCTAAAGCAGCAAGAGCTTGTATGATCATAGCCTTATCTTGAGCACTACGAGCCTTAAGGCGACAGAGAAACCACAAACAGAGGAACATACCAAAACAACACAGTGCACCAAAAATGCCTACTCCCACCCACTCTTTAAAAAAGGAAAAGCAGAAGATATCCAATTGGTGAATTGACCCAGAGTCACGGGATCGACACGGGTACTATTCAAGACAGCTATCTGGGTTAGTTGAGACTGGATCATGTCTTCCGCTTCCATGGACCAATTTCCGGCCAGATATCCACCAATGATGTGGGAAGCATTTCTGGAATCATTAAATCTGACAGAGGTTATACATAAATGTGCACGTTGGTCAATGCAGCCTAAAAGTACTAGGTCAGCCAATTCTTCTACCTGAGCTTGAAGAAAATCTATTCTTTGGTTGGTAGCTAAAATCCCTGACAAAATATGTTGATTAATCGCATTTTGTGATTCAAGTATAGTGGACGTTTGTTGAACAACTTGATTAATAGTGGCAGCAGTTTGTACTTGACTGGCCATGGCTACTCCGGCCGTAACTGCTGCAGCAGCAGATGCCGCCACGGCTGTCACTATAGCTGCCGTGATTCCAAAATCTCTGCGGACTCTAAGTAGCTCTACAATAGGAAATTTATCTGGATCCGCAGTGACTGGTATTGGGACAAAAGTTGGAATTTTCATAATTACTGCTACAGTCCAAGAACCATTCCAACACTCAGATAAGAAACAGGTAGTATGAGAACAATCCAGCATCCCCGACGAGGTGTGATTAGCTAAAAGGAACAGGAATGGGGATTGGATACAGACCATTGCAGGAGGCAATGTGGCATAATGTAACAGAGAGTTGAACGAAACAGATGTAAGCCTATTACCTCGTTCACTCTCCTTAGTAGCGCCAGAAACATTAGCCAGCCAACTTTTGGCTCCTAGTAATTGAGCCAATGTGGAAATATTGGCTGAAGCCCCCTTCTCATTGGAAATGAGTCATTGAAACCAGGACCAACCTGTTAATGTAGAGGAGTTGGCATTGTTGTTAAAGTTATAAACATATCTCTTAAGAGGGGGGGAAAAGGAGAAACCTTTAGCAACTTGATGTTTCTCCCAAGAATGATCCTGACAAGGCGTAAATGTCGGGGGAAAACCAAAATTAGGGGTACAGTAAGGAGTGGCCTTGAAATGAGTGGCATAGCAAGTACTATTAGAAGAAGGAGGCATTGGGATTAATACCTCGGAGATAATAGCTAAAGTAGTTATGTTTAAAACAGAGCTAGTTGCGGGGGTCCCTGAGCCTGATTGCTTCCCTGAAACTACTTGGCTCAATACAGCACTGAGAATACTCCCTGAGACTCGACTGGACCACAATGGGTCCTCCCAGTTAGTCAAATTTTTGGTCTTAAGGCTAATACAATTAGTGTTCCCAAGACTGAAACAAAAAACTCCTGTGAGATTAACTTGAGACTGATTAAAAATATTTTCCATGTCCCCTCTAGGAGAGGTACAAGGAGCAGACATCTCACATGAGGTAGAAAAAAGAGTGGGGAGGACACTAGAATTACTATGAACTGGCATTGGCATTGGCCATGCCCGTGCCATTGCCCACCACTGCATTGGTGTCATCTGTACTGTTGGCACCAGCATCAGAGCCAGAGCACTCATCAGAATGAAGCTCCTCATCATGGGACTGTTGTGGCACCTCCTGCTGCTGGTTAGTAGATCTCGAGACTCTTCTTGTCAGGCGTTCAGGGATCCACAGCGGCTCCGTGCGATCCTGGGGAAAAACACATACAGATCCTCGTGCCCATGTCAGCACGGGGTCAGGGCCATTCCATTGGCCCGTAAGAACATCCTTCCACTTAACATAGCCAGTCACAGAGGGCTGAGGGGACACATGTCTATCGGCCGCAGAGCGGCCATGAATATCCAAATTCAAAAAATTAATGGTAAAAAGAGCTAAGGACAGGCGTTCTTTAGGAGTGTGGTCAACTCCTATTCCCCCTTTTTGTTTTTCTAAGGTTTCTTTTAAGGTGCGGTGGGCACGTTCAACAATGCCTTGCCCTTGAGGATTGTAAGGCAACCCATGAGCAAGTTGTACTCCCATAGCAGAACAAAAGGATGTAAACTGTCTGCCAGTATAAGCAGGTCCATTATCAGTCTTAAGGGATGCAGGTGCACCCCATGCTGCCCATGCCTCTAAGCAATGAGTAATAACATTACGTGCCTTTTCTCCCGATAAAGCAGAAGCATGAATAATTCCAGAGTATGTGTCAATAGAAACATGTACATATTTGAGGTTACCAAAGTCAGGCACGTGAGTTACGTCCATTTGCCAGACGACCAATGGCTTCAATCCTCGTGGGTTTACACCATAAGTAGGAGGATGAAGAAATGTGACACAATGGGGACATTGTAATACTATCTGACGAGCATCTGCTCTGGAGATGGAAAAACGTCTGCGCAGTGTCATAGCATTGACATGAAAGTTGTGGTGAAACAATTTAGCTTCTTCTAAGGAGGAGGCCAAGCATACCAACTGGCTTCTAGTCGCCGAGTCAGCACAGGCATTACCCTGTGATAACGGGCCAGGAAGAGAGGTGTGAGCCCGAATGTGCAGTGGATAAAAAGGGGCAGTACGGCTACGGATAAGCTGTTGAAGCTGATTAAAGTAAGCAGACACAGCATGGGTGTCACTAATAGCTCCTACAGCCTCCAGAATTTTGAGCGCCTGCACCACATAGATGGAGTCCGAAATGAGATTGAAAGGAAAAGAACACTGTTTAAAAACTTCAATGACAATTTGTAGTTCTACCCATTGTGGATTTCCAGGAGCAAATTGATGCTGGACAGGGGGAGAGTCATTAATCACATAAGCTCCCATTCCAGACTTAGAGCCATCAGTAAAAATATTAACAGCCCCTGGAATTGGAGTGGGTGAAGTTACTTTAGGGAAAATGATAGGATGCTCTTTAACAAAATGGAGTAATGGATGAGAAGGGTAATGATTATCAATATCCCCTTGAAACGAGCAACATAGAATGGCCCAGTTGTCCAGAGTAGCACACAAAACATTAAGTTGAACTTTAGAATAGGGTATGATAAGAGAAGAAGGTGCTTGTCCAAAAAATTGAATGCTCTGTTGAATCCCTCTAAGTGCTAACGCTGCAACAGCATCAGGATAGTATTCTAAAGATTTTCCTGGGGATACATGTGGGTGGATCCATAGTAAAGGCCCATCTTGCCACAGTACTCCAGTAGGCTGCCGCATAGTGGCAAGTACACATAACTGGAAAGGTTTATCACTCTGGAGCCTGCATAGAGTAGCATGTTGTATAGCTTCTTCTACTTTTATAAGGGCCGCTCTGGCCTCTTTAGTGAGGGTACGAGGGGAAGTAAGATCTGGATCACCCTTAAGAATAGCATACAAAGGCTGGAGCACGATATTAGGAATATGTAAATAACCTCTTATCCAATTAATATCTCCCAACAGTTTTTGAAAATCATTTAAAGTTTGGAGATCTTGAGTTCTTATAGTAACTTTTTGTGGTTTTAACATGTCATATTTAATCGTCGCTCCCAAATACTGAATAGAATCCCCTGTTTGAACCTTCTCAGGTGCAATATGTAATCCATACTGAGCTAACAACTTCACCAGGTCTTTATAGGCCTCATAAACTGACTGTTCTAATTTGGCTGCCAATAATACATCATCCATATAATGAATAATCTTGATGGAAGGATATTGTTGTCTGAGAGGTGCGAGTGCCTTCCCTACATACATCTGGCAAATCGTAGGACTGTTAGACATTCCCTGTGGTAAAACAACCCACTCAAACCTTTGATCTGGTTCCTCGTGATTACACGAGGGAAGGGTGAAGGCAAAACGCTGTGAGTCTTTAGGATGCAAAGGAATAGAAAAGAAACAGTCTTTAATGTCAATAGCAATGATATGCCAGCCCTGAGGAACAGAAGAAAGCAGCGGCAGCCTGAAACACCCCCGCCATACGGAGGCGGATCGGGAGGCCGCCCGTTCTTGAGCCCTTGCTTATCTCTGTTCCCTGTACCTAAACTCCCTAGCTGCCGAGACAGCGTCTCCAGCTCCTCCTCTTCATTATCTTCTACCTCTGACCCACTTTCGCATGGGGGCGTGCGCAGCACACTGAGATCTGGATACAGTCTCCTCCCGTTCTCCACGCCCCGCACACTCCCCTCTTCCTGAGACACTTCACTCTCTGTTGTTTCTGATTTTTCCTCATGCAATTGTTCTAAAACCTCCTGCCCTTTAACAAGCGCTTCTTGGCATCTGCCATCCGTAAGGCAACTACGGACCATCTTCCAGAGGGGTATCACCCCGCCCTCTAGCATGCCCTGCTCACGAGCAAAGTCAAGGTCTTTGCCTAATTTATCCCAGCTGGGTGTAGTGAGGCTGCCTGAAAATGCAAACCACGGTGCAGCTGTATCTACCCTCTGTAAAAATTTCTCTAAGGTACTGCGTTTCACCTCCAGTCCCTTGGAACGTAAAAGGCCATCGAGGGCCAGAAGGAGTGGACTTGAAGTCACAGCTCCCATAACGCAACACAAGAAAACACAGAAATCGAAAGTGAAAGTACACAAAACAAAACGAACATACACAGAAAGAAAACAAAAATTCAGAGTGCAATTGCTATGAGATGTAACGCCCTCTCTTTTTACAGAGGAGCAGGTACCTTTTAATGCTCCCTCTTTATGTATAGAGGAGCCTCCGCTTTTTAACAGCGGGTCCCACCTTACCTGGGACTTACCGGCGCGCCTCCCTGACTGCTGAAAGTTCTGGTTCCTGGGTGTTTCTTTGTTTCTTTTCTCCCGGGTCTCGGCACCACTTGTCACGACCCCCTTGCCCGCAAGGAAGACACGACTCAGGAATCTTCTTTCAGCAGTTTATTCAGGCCCTTGATATTCTTCTAATAATTCTTCTACTACCCGGAATAATAATCGGATGCCCCTCCCAGCCTTAATAAAGCACCTCGAACCCCAATGCAAAGCTGCCACGTGTACCCTTCTCACAGGGTGCTAGAAAATGACACGCCAACTTTCTCTGATAAGGAGCTGGGAACACGCCAACTCTCTTTGATATGGAGTTGTCCTTCACAGACCACAACGGAGCCAGCGCCATCATGTAATGGCAACCACAGTCCGCAGGAACGGCTCACCACAGCCAGAGGGCAATGGCGTATTTTAACTGACATCTGCTTAAGGCTTGGAAGAGGAAGAGAGTCCCAAGTGGGAGGAGAAGGCTCACACCCTACCTTGGTGCACACCAAATACTCTGAGTTGGTACCCCAGGGCACTTTTCCCTAATTTTTTCCATTTCCTGTCATGAGGCCATATCTGTTCCATCCAGGGTCTATGTGCCTTGTCTTGCAAACATCTAAGAGTCTCCCCCTCCTGCAGCAGCTTGTATGTGTGAGTATTAAACAGTGAGCAGGTAGTCAGTGTTCTGTGCATCCTGCTGTAATAGGTGGTCAGCACTGAGCATCCATGCCTCTCCCGTCCCCAGTGTGTACTGCTGTTCTGTGGACTGGTTAGGGGTGGGGTTCCTGACCAGCCCTTTCCACAGATGCCTGTGCCATGCTCCTGCGTGGTGCATTCTGGAAGGAAACTAAGATGAGGTGATCTTGATTCTCCTTGAAAAGCGCACAAGACCCACCTTTAAAACTGGAGTTGTTTGGTTGCCCATTCGCAGGATATCTTGAACACACAAATTCAGATGCATATTTGGATCCCCACCAGCTATGCCTAGAAAGCCCAGAATGACCTATGCGACAGACAGGGCTTCACAGGCATTGCTGTAGGACCAAAACTCTCCAATGATGGCACCCATGGCCAAGTTGGGGATGGGGCTTTGAAACCAAAAGCAGGACAGAGGCTTGGGTCAGGCTATTGCTTCTCCTACTTGGTAAGAGCCTAACTGTGAGCTGCCAGCACAGGTGGGGCCAACTATCCAGCACTTAGGGTAAGAATTGATGCTTGTGCTTGAGCTGATGCTGAGTGCTGCAGCATTTCAGACTTTGCACAGAAATGGGCCCGAGCTAACTGAATATTCCACATGACCCATAAGGATGTGGAGAGGCAGAAGAGCCTCTCTACCTGTTGGCAGCAGAATCTAAGAAGCACAGAAGTAAATCTGTAGTACCTGAAGAAGCTGCTGATCTGTTGCTGGATCTTAATATCTGGTCATGATATCATCATTAAAAAAACAACCCCCAAGAGTTTAGTCTGTTCTCATCAAGCAAGTTTGGTGATCTGCCATCCCGCTTGACTCTCAGAGCTCAGAGATGAAACTGTCCTTATGTATGTGGATGGAACCATCCTGCAAGTGAGGGTTTATCATGATCACTTGCACCATTTTGTTCTTGATGTCCATAAAGAGATGTTCAAAGTTTCAATCATGTCTGCATACCAGCGTGGGTATTCCCTAAGTGAAAAAGAAAAAAGGTTTTTGGAAATTAAATCCATACTGGAGGCTTCCATCTGATGACAGATGTATTCTTTAGCAGTGACTCAGTGGAAGTACCAAGCCAGAGAGTATATTCCTGGGCAAGGAATATAGCTTTGTTGTCTCCTGATGACTCTGTTCCACCCCCACTCTTTGGACACAGTAACACAAGAAATCTAGCCTGGCTACAGTGGCCTTGCAGATATTTCCCTGTAGAATAGTGTATCTAAGGACCACAAGAGCACAAGAGCACTGGAGGAGCAGGAATGGAATGTGTATATTTGTGATCTATCCAGCAACACTGAGCAGAGAGTGTGTTTACTTGTGATCTATCCAGTAACACTGAGAAGCCACTGTCAGGATGAATTAAAAATGGCTTTGGGCTCAAACAACTGACAGCCTGACTGTGGGCAATGAGGGAAAAAATACAACACCTGACTAGACCTGGAAGGATGAGTGCAGCCACGGTCAGCGACAGCAAGTGTGGAAGTGCCATTGTGCTCAGGGAGTCAGAAAGCAGGTCACAGGGTTTGATACAGTAAGGAAGGAAGGGATGGAGACAGCTGGAAGGTTGGGCTGGGGCCAGGTAACAGGGCCTCTGTGCCAGATAGAGAAGTATGGTGGAGGCCATATAATACTGTCCACATGCTGTGGACTGGCTGGGGGTGGGGGTTCCTGACCGCTTCTTTCCAGGGGTGCCTGAACAGATGCTCCCTACATGGGGGCATTCTGGCAGGAAACTAAGATGAAGTGGTGCTGCTGGCACTGGGCAGCTGGACTGACAGCTGAATGCTCTGAATGGCCATGGCAGTTAGAGGATGAAGGCATGGGGAAGGTTTGCGCAGTGGTTCCTGGGCACAAACTGCATATGCAACTGAAGGGGATGGCAGCAGTGACAGGTTTTCTTGGTGGTGCCATTAACTGTAGTGGAAACCCTGTCCACTGAGACTTGAGGCTGCCTGGGGGACAGGTGTAGATGTTGACAGTCATGTGGAAGAAAGCTGGGGACACCTCCTAGCGCAGAGAAGGCAAAGGGACCACAGACCACCAGTAGGGAGGAGATAATGCAGACAAGTCCCTGGTGTCACTTCTGTCTGTTCCCCCTGAAACTCACAAGGGCTGGTCATAACTACAGCAAATCATTGACTGAGGGCCCATTCTACCTTGAGGATCAGCTGGGGCTTACCCTGGAGGAAGCAGCTGCTGATCTGCCACTGGATCTTTTCCAGGTCAAATTCCTGCAAGGTCTCTTGGCCTTGTTTCACTTGATATGGGCAGTTGGAGAGAACCAGTGGAGACAGGTCGTGCTCCATTTCATAACTGACAACATGCAAGTCAGTGACCTCTGAGTCATCCACGGAATAGCTGAGGGACACAAGATACAGTTGTTGGTGTCCAAGGAAAGTGTGTGGGGCCTAGGGCTTTGGTGCATATGCCCTGCTTCTGCCCTCATAGTGTGAACAAGTGAAAACCCTTTGGTGAGAGAGGCTGAGAGAGGGTTTGGGGACAGGAGTTGTTGCTGGCTGGAGTCTGCAGCCCAGCTTGGTGGCAGGGGTGGTAGGTTTATACAGTACCTATTGTTCTCCTTAGAGAACTTCTCCACCGTGTGGATGATTTCATTGAGTAGATAAATCAAGTAACTGACTAATGCAGTTGAGCAGAGACCCAGGCCCTGACACTGGGGCAGGATGACCTCAAAATCTGTGTCCAGATCCAAGTTGGAGTTGCAGTAGTCTTTAGGTAACTTGATTTCACCTTTAGAAGACAGGGTCATTCCTAAGCACAGAGATGTTGCACAAGGCATATGGGTCATAACCTGGAGGTAGGGGAGGAGGAGGGCAGCCAAGGGCAGCCATCTTCACAGAGCTGGGCCCTGGCTGTTAAGTTTCCAGTGTTCTCAACTCCTTTCTCATTCCATATTTATAGATTTAGGATGACTGAGGGTTACTTTTGTGGTTGGTTCATGTAGCACCTCCATCAACAGGTTGCACTGCCACATACACAGCAGGGTGCTGGCAGAGCCACATGGAGGAGGACACTTACCATTGGTCTTCAGTAACCACCTCAGCACATTTCACATGGACAGAAAGATGGTGCTCCTGTTGTGGAATAGCTGCCTCAGCCCATCTGTTGAACACAACACTTGGTAAGATCCCCATGGAAACAACCCCTACCACCACCCTGGCCAGGGTTAAACCACAAGGTGTGCTCCCAAGAACCTGACCCTGCACCTTCCTATACTCAGCAGCATGCCCGAGTTTCAAATTTGAGGCCGCATGAGAAGCTAGAGATGGGGAGGGCTTTCCAGCCACAGCAGTGGCTCACGGCCCATCTCTGGTATTTGGCATCCTTTGCCTCTTTCTCTACCTTAGGACCTGAGCCCTACCCTCATGCCCCAGCCTGAATGATTCTTTTGAACCACCAAACATGGATGGTCCTGATCTTTTGTTGGCGCAGACAGCAGTCATACTTGAACTGTGACTGCTAATAAAACTCCTGATGGAACAGTATTCATCTTCTGGAACATTCTGGAATCATTTCACTAGATACCTTTGCAGGGCTAAATCTCAGGCAGGAATTTCACCAGTCTCAGTTCTGCCTCCTGGAGAAGGGAAGACAGCTCAGTAACATTTCCTCTATTTAAATGAGAAACAACATAGGGTGTATAGATTTGGGGCAGGTTGGGGACTTTCTGTGTAGTTTAATTTTGTCAGTGGGTTGTTTTACATGATTATACCCTGAAGCTTGCAAATGGGAAAGGGGTTATCTCATCCTTTCACCAAGTGGAGCCATCTCTAAAGATCTTTGATATGTTAGGCATGCCCTACACATGAGGGATTTTGATGAACAGGACCAAGTCCCCACTCTCCTCCAATGAAAAGCTGCCTCAAGGACTGAGCTAGGCCCCATCTCTCAGTTTACACAAGAATCAACTCCAGAAACAAATATAAGACTTGACTTCTGAAGCTGTCAGCAGAAAAATAGGGGAAACCCTTCAAGATATTGGCACAGGCAATGGTTTTCTAGATAGGACCCCAAACCACAGGAAGTAAGAGCAAAATGACAAATGGGATTACATCAAATGCAAAAGTTTCTGCACAGCAAAGAAAACAACCAACAGAGTGAACAGACAACCTATAAAATAAGAGAAATAGCTGCCAACTCTTCACCTGAGAGCAGGCAAATACCCAGAATATATAACTCAAAAAATTTAACCACAAAAAATCAAAGTTATCCAATTTTAAAATAAGCAAATGATCTGAATAGACACTTCTCAGAGAAGAAATATAAGTAATTAGCAAATATATGAAAAAATGCTCAATGTCAATAGCCATCAAGGAAATGCAAATCAAAAGTATAATCTGATGCCATCCCCCCACAGTTAGAATGGCTCTTATTTAAAAAAAAAAAGATCTGTGTGTAATCCCAGCTACTCAGGAACTCAGGAGCCTTTTGCAGGAGGATCACAAGTTCAAGGCCAGCCTCAGCAAGTTCTAGGCTAGTGTAGGCAACTTAATGAGACCTTATCTTTAGAAAAAAAAAAGCAGGGGATGGGGGGGCTGTAGCTTAGTAGTAGAGCATTGCTTGCCTAGGAAGCCCAAGAAAGCCCTGGGTTCAATTGCCACTAGTCCCCCACACCCAAAAATAGATGAACCCCACATAAAATAATACAGATAAAGAGAAAAAGGAAATTTAATATACTTATTGTAGAAATGTAAACTAATATCTCATAAGGGAGAACAGTATGGAGGTTCCTCAAACTAAAAAAGATCTACCATGTGATCCAACTATACCACTCCAAAGGAAATCAGCATATCAAAGAAGTACTGCATGCACATGTTTATGTGGCACCATTCACAATAAGACATGGAATCAGGCTAGAAGCCCATCAGCAGATGAATGGGTAAAGAAAATGTGGTTTATATACATAATAGAATATGATTCAGCTATAAGAAAAATGAACTCCTGAAATTTTTAACAAAACAGATAATACTAGAGGATGTTATATTAAGTAAAATAAGCCAGACACAGAGACAAGATCAGTGAATGCTATATGCATACATGGAAATTTCACACAGATTCCCATTATGTGTACAACTAATGAATTAATAAAAATAAATAATTTAGGAAAAATTTTTTCTAAAAATTGATTCTTGGGCCCACTGTTGGGTGTGAGACTGTGAAAGGAAAGACCAGGTCTATTGTAGTGGTAGCTGGTGTGATTTTGGGTTTTGTTCTGAAGGGCCAGGATCCAGCATCCTCAGTCAAGTGAAACCATGTATTGATAAGAGATCATAACACTAACATGAAGTCCTTCCTAGTGTGAGCACCAGACATTTCCCAATCATTCTGCTCCCTGCCAGCTGTGGTACTGGTCCATGAGGAAGGTGTTGAGAACTTCTACTGTGGCCCAGGAGAGCTCAAGTGGGTGAAAGCTGGAGATGGTTTCTGGGCCTGGCAGATGTGACTCCACATCCCACAGCCCCATCATGCAGCACACTGCCTCCTGCCTGCAGGTCACAGGGAGGTTTGGTTTTGGTGTGCATTCTTGACTGTTCAGCAAGCACTTGCTGGTGACCACCTGCTCAGCTTCTAGGTGCCAGGTTTCTGTTCTCATGACTAAAAGGCTCAGGGGTCACTCCAGTTAAACTGGGCTAACTGGGTTGCATGAAATAACCACAAGAGACACAATACCTTTTTCTTTGGGGTCACTGTGATGGTTCCTCTGACCTTAAGGGTCCGCAGAAAGAGAGAGAGAGTGAGAGCAGGCACTGACCCCTTTTATTGAGGGAAGCTATTCAAATGAGGCAAGGTGTCAGGTTTCAGGGGGCTGGGTATCTTCATGATGTCCACTGTCAGCAGGTTGACTGATACCTGGGTAGGCCACACCCAACAGCATAGTAAGAGAAGGGGACACACACAAGGCACTTCCATGGAAGATTCTATCCTAAACAAGGCAAGGGGTTATATTACAAAGGAACAGGTGAGCATAGCTTCACTCATGGGGCTGTAGAAAGACACACCCACGACCCTCATACCCAAGAAGGATGCCACATTTCTGTGGCTGAGAGCCTCAGCACCCAGCTGGGGAGTGTAACTCAGTCACATGTAAGGTTGACCTCCCACATCTAGGGATGAAGACAAGGCATCACAGCCGAGTGACCAGTGTGATCCCTCCTGGACTTCAAATTCTTATAGATCACAGCTAACCTCACTCATGTGCCTGTTACACCTATTACTTCAGCAGATGTGTCTTAAGACCTCTGTGCTGTCCCTGAGACTCACGCTACAGGCTTTGCATTCAGAATCACAGTGCTGATGGGGCTGGGTTAGGGTTCTGCCTCTAAGAATGATGACTTTGAACCCAGGCACAGAGCTTCCCAGTCCTCCTTAAGGGAAGTCTACCAGGAAAACGGGGCAGCCCATGAAGCAGACACACCTTCTACAGGAATTCCCAGAGCACGGGCACCATCTCCTTGCTGCTCTTCTGCTCCATGATGTGCTGGAGGTACTTGACTGTGTTCTTCCTGCAGCTCCAAATCTTTGAGCAACGAACCACACTTTTCTGGGGCAGTTGGAGCAAGAAGCTTGTAGGGTCACCATATAAGATTTTTGCCACAGGGTTGGAGCTGATGAGCATGCTCATGATCAGCACGGTCTTATCTAGATGCTGGATAAAGAAACAATAGAGCATTTTGCAAATGAGACACTGTAACAGACAACCGGGCAGCTCGTGGCCCCGTGGTGGCTCCTTAGGAATCTGCCTGCACAACCTGGATGCTTACTTTTGCTATTTGTCACTGTGATTGGGGGGGTTCCTTGTTCATAGGTTTTTTGCCTCCACAAACAGAGCAAGACTCAGGGGTATTTATTTCACTGCCCTTTTGCTTCCTGACTTCCCTGTCCTGCTGTGGATAGTCAGCTCTGTGATGTTCTCAGCAGAGCAGTAATGACTCCAGAGAGATTGCCAATGTATTTCTGGAGGGTTTCTGCCTCTTACTTTCACATCCCACTGTAAAAAGTAGTGGAGAGCAAGCTGCCACCTGCCCTGTGAGAACTCCTGATAATCTTGGCCTGACTTATGACCAGTGCAGGAGGGACACCTGAGGATAGCAGAAGGAGGGTTTTCTCCAGATGAGGCCTCTGACATCCCTCCTGAGGACAGTAGGCCAACAATGCTCACAGATGAATGGGACCCTCTCCTAAACAGAGGGCTAAAGAGTGGCCACTACTCACCACTTACCTCCAGTTCAGGTAGAAGAAGAGCTTTGACATGTTTTCCCCAATTGTTTCTCTGTCCTATGGTTGACAATCTTGCATTAAAATTTAATGCCCTACAAAGAAAATAAAAATGTGTCTGTTACCAACAAACAAAAACAGCACTCTCTATACAGCAAACACTGAATAATGTTAATAGAGATAGTACTTCTTTGGGGGTGATAAGTTCCTAAGTTAACCAGGTACTGCCAACACCAGCCTCTAGACCTTGTGAAGATACTTTAGTCACTGACAACCCTCCAGCCCATAGCTGTGGCCTTGAAGGTATTTTAAACAAATGGCTAAGGACAGGACGTGAGCTAAAAAGCCTAGGGACACAGCAATGCTGACAGCTACCCAGAGCCACCTCATTGCTGACTCCAAGCCTGTAGGAAGAGGTGGTCCTGGGGAGCTGGCAGCAATTTAGGGCCCTCAAGTTCAGGTGCGGTGGAAACTACACCAGAATAAGAGGCGTTTAACAAAATCAGTGTTAAGATGGAAACACATGCTAATGCTGGTTTCTGATGAAGACACACCTGAAGGGGAACAGATTCTCTGGTGGGAGTAACACACATTTTATTGCTACTGCTATTATCTGTATGCTTTTAAATAATGTTTAAAAATTTTAAATAATGGTGGATGGTTTCTACAATGGTTATTTTAAAAGATTTTTTCAGGTAAGCAAAAAGAAACTGAAATCTCTCCTAATGCCACTCAGATAACCACTTACAGAGTCCCCTCGCAGATCTTTGCTTTTGGCATGGATTTAAATGTTTAGAGTAGAAGAGTTAGCT